>NW_017276922.1:1916990-2028859 GCF_001594065.2 Cyphomyrmex costatus
GATTTCATACATTAAAATATAACGCATTAAAATTTAGAACATTAGGTATATAAAAATAAAGTTATATACTGCGTACAACATCAAACAGGTAACTACGTTACTTGTAATATATTGTAATATGACTGAAATGATATGGGACAAAATGCTTAAATAAAAATAATATAAATATAAATCTTTTTCCTATATATTTTTTCCTCTAAATATGCACAATTGCTTTTTATAAGTTAATTAGTATATTAATTACTCGTTATTAGTCATAAATATAACGAATTTTAAATTTTTATTTAAACGTTATTGGAATTTACAACTGTAAACTAATGTCCAGAAAGATAAGCATTCATAATAGTTTCTATAAATTGAGTTTTCAGAAAATTCATATACTTTCTTATTTATATTAATTATTCTCATATAATAATCCTCATAGATTAATTTTTTTGTATCTATTTCAACTCTTATAACCGAATTTTAGCAAAAAAAGTAATACAAAAATATAAAATAAAATATTAAAAAATTAATATAAGAATAAAATATAAGCAAATATTAAATTTTAAATTTATTGAAGTCGAATTATAATAATATTCAGAAACAATTAGATTTTCAACTAATAGCATTTTTATTTCTATTACTATATTATATTGTAATACTTTTTATACATTATATAATAAAATAAGTTATAATACATATTTAATATAAATATCTGAAGCTAAAAGCTTATCGTATTTATACGAAGAGGCTATGAGTTGAATATAGGTCAACACGAAAACAAAATTCTCGGTCAGAGCAACTCCACAAGGTACAAGGACGTTACTTGAACTGGTATTCATTCGATCTGGTTTTGATCATCCTTCGAAGGAAATCGTAAGTGAACCGGTAAGTAAAAAAAACCGTACAACGAATGCGGACTTGACTCAGTTTCAACACGAGTAACAGTTTTATTCATAGGATTATTTAAGACAAAAATTTACTTCATTTCAAGTGACCTTTATGCAAATAAAATGATTTTTATGCAAAATTTTAAGTGGGACAAATAATATTGTACGTATATAAATATAAAAAAAAAGTATTATTCTTTATCTAATAATTAATATATTATATAATATTATTCCCAAACATAATAAATTTTATAAATTATTTCGACATATTTTTTAGATATATCTATAATTATTTTAAATTGATCAATAAATTTTTCGAAAAAAAATTTAAGTGCAATATGTAATCTTTCAAGAACAGCAAAATGTTTAATATTCTATTGCATAAAATTTCCGATGTTTGAATTTTGTTAACGCTATCTGCAGCGTAAGAATTATGAAAAAACTCTAAAAATTAATATGTGATTCTTGGATATACAATTCTTGCGATAATACAATTTTAAATGCAAGGAATAATCACATAATATAATGATAAGTTATTGGTTCAATAGCATTGGTAATAATAGCATCAGATAGTGTCATGGATTTTTAGTTTTAGCATCTCATGTATTGAATATAAACGTTATGATTATAAAGGTATTATATTTTTTTTAAATGTTGCGGTTATATATAAATTGGTGATGTGAACAAAGAACGAGTTTTTCAATTCATTGAATGATCGATCGTATTATATACAAATGCAATTTTTATAGAACAAAATTACCTTTGCGCACAATGCGGTGATCAATCGTTGAATTAAAAAAACTCGCTCTTCGTTCACATCACCAATTTAACCGTAAATTTTTTTTAAAAAAATACAGTTCAGGTCTTTCCCTTTGCGTGCGACTATCGCGAATCGCGTGAGCACACTTGTAGAATACTCGTGTAAATGCTGCTCGTATGATTGCAAGAAATACTCAGAATCACAATATTCTTACTATACTTCACTACTAAAGTACGTGGCCGTGACCATCGCATCGCAATACTTACACATTATTACAACAGCATGACACACAGGAGGAGTCGAATTTTTATACCTTTGAAGGAGATTACTGAAAAAAGATTTACACGTCTCTTTACACAATTGTCAAGATCTAAAAAAACTATCACAAGCATTCTGTGCTGAGTATTTCTCCGCAATCAGAAATATCAGAAAGCGGAGTTACAAGCAAAACATGAGTTATAGATTTTCTTATCCATTCTCTCATTACAATAAATTTTTTATTATTTTATTATTTATACGTAATATGTAATTTTTTTCAAAAAAGTAAATGTATAAATAATTATCTTACATGCATATAGAACAAATTGGAAAAAAAACTTTTATTTTTAATAGATCTATGTATGAAAGCAGAATGTACCGTCAAAGCTGTATCTCGTGACACGTACGTATATTTGCTGTAGTTCCAATGCAGGCGATTGAGTCATCGATACGTGACATACGTATCAATGCGCGTAAACAGAAATTTAGTGCATACTGTCCAAAGGTCGATCGCAATTGCTTTAAAATACGGTGTACGTTTATTCAATATCAAGCTAAACGACCAAACATACCAGTTACGTTCGTATAACCAATGATCTAAATATAACATATATAGCATAGACGATGACATTGTACGTGTTTGTCTTTATATTAAAAAATGTCAAACACTTGTTTATTGTGGTGATGCATGGTTCCTTGTGAAAACAATGAACTTATAATCAGCGGATCGTAGGTTCGAACCCAGCTGCCCCAACATGTATCTCGTTTTATGAGACAAAAGTTGATCTCAAAGAATCTAGGACTATGTATTATATTAAGCCTAAAGAGCTAGAGCATGTCTGTCCAATTTGAATTCTAGAGTCAAAACATAAAGCCAATAATGCAAAATTATTTAATGAGGATAAGATTTTAAGGACTTTATGTTTGATAAATGTCACTCAGGTTATTGATATCACTTGGACATTACAGTTCTTCAAATATTACCTATATTGAATTTTTTTGCGTTGATGGCTTTACGTTTTGGCTCCGGAGATCAAATTGGACAGGCCTGATCTAAAGGAAGAAATATTGCAGATCCTAAGACTGCGTTAAGTCTAAAGATCTAAATGAAGATTGCAGAAATCCTGAGGCTATCTTAGGCCTAAATTAATTCTATAGTTAATTGATACACAAATAATATTTGAATATATATAATATTACTCTTCAGATTTAAGTGACGTTTAAGAGGACTAATAAAATAGTCCCAATTGCTATTCATAACAATTACTATTATTACACTACTACATATTTATCATTTTTTGTGAGTAATACTTATTATAAAATATTCATCAAAGAAACTAGAAAAGAATATTTTAAATTTACAAAAATGTGAAAGTAAAATGTTTTAAAATCATATCAAAAATAATATTTCAAGTATGTGTACATATATATATATATATATATATATAAAAATCTCTTTGTATTTTGGACCAAAATACGAAGAGATTTTTTTAAATCTATATATTTTGGTCCAACATACAAAGAGATTTTTTTAAATCTGTATCAATTAAGATTCGCACGCGTGTCTTCTAAAATTTCTTCTGGTGTTACAGACTATAATTAAATGACATGTTTTGAATAAAACATAAGTAAAAGACGCAAATGCAAGGATATGTGATATCGGAAAGCAAGTTCAGATTTCTCTGGTTGGTTTTGCTATGTATACTCAGAAGGAAGTTGTTATTAAGTAAATTCCTAGCATTCCTTTCGGTATAGCACTGCTTTTCTCACGGAGCACTGAACGTCCCTATAGAAGCTGGTAGAAATGCAAATAGACCAGAGCATGGCTGTAAAATGTGCAAAAGTAAGTGAAAGCAATTGTTGAGAAAAAACGGAAATGGTAGGTACATTCCCTCGAGTTCTTATACGTTTCTAAATTTTGCAAAAATTCAAACAATAAATATTAAACAGTAATAAAGTCTAAACTTCTGTGTTAATAAATAAAATAAATAAGAGAAAAATCAAATATAGTTTCGATTACATATTGATGCCTAATAATGTTAACAATGTTAATTTCAAAAGAATTCAATCTACAAATTAATTCTTAAAATTTAAAGCAATATTATTAAATCATTTATAATAATTATATTAACGTGAACAAATATAAATTCGTATATTTTCAATGTTATCTTTCGCATATAATAAATGTTAAAAATACTTTTTCCGACTAAAAAACATTTTTTTTACCTACCTATCTCATAACTTGTCAATTATAAATTGCGAGTTACGACATAGAAGATGTTTTTAACGTGTGCGATTTATTTTGCTCCGTTATGACGCACCTGATATATAGTTTACTGAATTCATAATGACTACTTTTTATCATTCTATAATATAAACTCAGCTTACATGAACTGCCCGCGTGATACCAGTTTCGTTTACAGAACGAGTTCCCGTCGCGGAGCAGCAACAATGAGGACCGGGTGAAGGCATACGGAGAAACCTACATAGCCTATATCCATCGAAGGTTCCATGACCCAGCGGGCACTTTTTTGCTCCATGTAGGAAGCCTATACGAGGCCTCAGAGAAGGTCGTTTTCTTCGATGATCGTAGCCTGTATAGCCGAAATCAAAGCCGAAGGAGATGCGCGCGAAAGTTCAGTAAAATCGAGGCCGCCAAAATTCAAGTAAAATGCATTTCACAATTCTCTAATTTAATTTCTTAAAGTGTAAAACAAAGTAAAATTCAATTAAAAAATAATATTATTTATCAAAATATTTAAATAAAAATAAGTAAAAATGATGAGAGTAAAAAATGTTGGATTTATTTTCATAAAAAAACCTTTATGTTTATATATTGTTTAAATTTTTTATCTTTCTTAATTTTGTAATTTTTGCTGAACTAATAATTTACTTTTCGTATTGTTAAATGGATAAATTTTTTATTTTTCATATTCCTGAATGGATTATGAAATTAAATATGGGTCAAAAATCAATTACAAGAACTAAAGGTTTTGAATTCCCAGACGATATCAGACTAGTTCCCGGAATTCTGACCCTGACGTCATCTTACAGTTTAGCTAAGGAAAGAAATGTGAAAGACGTTCTGTGTGTGTGAATTTTTAGAATAATGTAGTCAAATTTCATTGCAGCACATTAAAAATGTAAGTTTCTTCCATGTTGCAGTTTAAAATACATTGTATTTATCTACATCCCAATTTAGTACGTATTTTTTGGCGAAGAGCATAAAACATTTAAAAAAAATAAGTATTTAAAAAAAATATCAAATACTGAATAATACTCGAAAACGAAAAGTATGCTATTATTGTTTTGCATTTTTATACCTTGGCATAAGCCAAGTATAGAAGATTAGTTAGAAAATTTATACTTACGTACACGTTCAATATTTATATTTACAATAAATATTACAAATGATGTGTACAATAAAGATATGTAAATTATAATGTGACATAATTTGACCTATAATTAGTGAAAACATATTTTCACTATTTATTTCTAAATATTATGGCCATCTTACCGTCATAGTTCGGAAAAGATGGTCAAGTAAAACATAAACAGTGTCTTTTTAATTATAGAAATCTTTATTTATATGTTTCGTTAATTTAAAATAGTTTATCTTATCGTTAGTTTAAAAATTCGAGCGAATCAATAAAATGTGGAACCAGAGCAGCGCGCTCTTCGTCATCTTCCTGCAGGAATCTGCTCGTCATCTGACGTCATCTCCGTCGGCAGTTTGGAGAACGGAGGTCACGTGTCTCGGACGCGCCGAACGAAAGCTCAATACTCAGCGCGGCCAATCGCCAGGCGCGTCGCAAGAACTCCAGCGGAACGTGTTGCCGTCGCCGTCGTCTCATCGTCGGCTGAGTCGGCTCCCGCCAGTCGAGTCGCGACCGCCAAAGTGTGAACGTGGTTCCCTCGCGATCGGCCGATCAACCCCCTCGGATTTTCCATCCGTGAACGCGACTCTTCCTTGAGGCGAAAAAATGGCCTGCAACAGAGCTGCGAAATCTGGATTCGCCGCGGAGGCGCAAAGAAAGGTGAGAGACCCATTGTCAAACCGCCTCGTCTTGAACGAACGATTGCTGACATTCCTGCCACCCTGACCTAGTCAACAACCCTCCGTTCCTCCCCACCTCCCCTCTCTCCCACTTTTGACGTGGGACTCGTGGACTCGACCTACTGGGGTGTATTTCCGCGCAGACGCCGTTCATCGAATTGGTGAACACGCGTCTATGAATGGTATCGTCTAGCTAGGGTGGTTGGGTCAAATCGGAATAAATTGCGACGTTAGATTGCTCTTCGACGAAATTAATTTTATTATTAAATTGTTAAAAGTGACAGCTATAGTTTTTAGCGGATATCGTTACTTAATAATCGCTGTTATTTCTACGTTGATCGCGTTAAAATCTCACTCATATGATTGTTTTCACTGACCTATTTTGAGACAGCAGGGTAGGGTGAGAATTTGAGGATGGTTTAGGGATGACAAAGGATAGCCGCCGATGTGGAAATACCAGCTATTTCTTGAGAGTATTCGCGTTGATTGTCGCTAACTTAAACAACTGTTATGCTAAATTGTTGTCAATTAATATAGCAATATATTTTAAGTTACAAACACTAATATTCTATTATTTTAAATGATATAACGATAATTTTGATATTTTGTTAATTTAAGTAATCATTATGTTTATCGAAATAAAATTAGCACTCGAAGATACATATATTCTTTGCTGAAATTTTAAATGTCATGTTTTCACGTATTTTGTGCTTTATATTTCACAGCTGTTAACATATTGTTGATCGATTGTAGTATCATTTCATGTTTTTGCCTAAATATTATTAATTGGTGACAAGCTTCGTATTTAGAGAGCTCGCTATTTAGAGAGGTATACAATTTGAATGATTGCATGAAATTGTGTTAGAGCTTAAAATTAACAAAATTTTTTGTTACAGAATTTATAATTATGTTTTTGTTCTTTACTTTTACTGTAATTTGTTTTATCTGATCTTTTGTTTATTTTAAACAAAATTATCTTTGCAAAATTAAATTTTCTAAATTAAAAATAGACAGATTGGGTTTCTGCATAGAACTTGGATTAACAATGTGTTAAAAATTGAGAAATAATATCTTTTGCATTACAGCTTTATGCCATTTTCGTGATTATGATTCTCTTAGTTATCGTAAAAAAAATATTGAGTTTACCAACACAGAGTGTGACAGTAAATAATGAAACAGACTATCTCTGTTCGTATCCCGCATTTGTTTACGTAGCTCATGTTTACGTTATCTTACTCTGCGTACCGATAAATATACGATCGCCAAAATATTTGCATAATTAATAAAATGAAACACTAGAAAATGTGTTATTTTAAATTTTAAGTAATTATTTTTTATCAAACGTATCGCGAGCTTAATGAAATTTTAATGATTTTCATTAGCTTCTGGTGTAATGTTTTCATTTCGATTGCGTACAATTTGGATACGCTTTTCGAACATCGTTACATACATGAGAAACAGGAAATACGCGCAACAGTTGGCAAAAATTCGCGACATAGTATCCAGTCTGGCGAACCTTTGTGTTAAGTTTCAAACAGGCGTGTCGTTTATCTCGCAGCTGTGTTTAAACGTGCGTTTTATATTCGCTTGGTTTCACGATTCCGAGACGAAGCGATTCTCGTCAGTCATAAATCACTTTATAACACAAACTCGTGTATGTACCTAAATCGCGTCCATTCAAATGTCCAGTAAATGGTCTCCAGTCGAGTGTATATCAGCACAAAGCGACGCTTTTAAAGAAAAACAATTGGCGATAAAGTCCTTCCTGAGTGAAATCGTCGAGAATTAACTGAGGGCGACATGTCGCAATTTCGAAAGTTACTTTTATTACATTGCACTGCCACGAAACATCACTTAACCATTGCAGTATAAATAATAATTTTGCAAATTTTGATAAAACTAAAATAGTTTTTGAACCTTTTTAATATATGATTACATAAAAAAACATATTACGTGTATACTTTTTATTGAGCAAAGATACCTCACGGGCGCGAAATGTATTCGAAATACCTTGCAATTAATTTCACGATAACATAATTATTACATAATCTGTTGAGTACAAGGAATAAATTTTCGAAAACTATTGACCAATTTATAAATATCCTTGAATGTATGTGCGTTAGACTGCAAAAGTAGCTGACGTAAATTTTATATTATGCATTCGAATGATGTACACGTGAATAATCCCGATAAGTAATCGCATGCGATTTCGATGCAAATGTCTCATGAAGCTAAATTAAGATCGGGAATAATGAAAATGACATACACAATGTCAGAATTTAATTAGAAGGGAGTACGTTCATTATCTTGACAATTTCACTAATAAGGACATTAATTTAAAAAAAAAAAGTTATTGAATTAATTGTTTTATCAATTACGCTGTCATTAAAAAATTATATTTGCGCGCATATTTTGAAAATGCGTGCTCTTATCTCATTCCGGAGATCGCAAAATCGATTATCTTTTCTCACCTCAAATAAGTATCCCGCGGAGTTCAGCGATGCACGCGTTTCGTAAGCGGCAACAGCTGCTAGGCGGTCGTTTCTTTCGAGGGGAATTAAAATGAGACCCAATTGCCGAAGAAGGGAGCGTCCCTCGCGAAACCCGCTGGCCATGGTACACTTCTTAGGCTGTTCGTTCTGTGCTCCTTCCCTCTCTTCGGTATATTCTTAAACATTTTTTGTGCATATCGCACTTGAAATTACGCTATTCTGTAACAAGAGCAGATATAGTTCTCATTTTCTTTCGCACGTGACTAATGTTCGATTGTCTTACGTCTCACCCTTTGAGAAACCTTGCAGAAAATATGTGTGCTAATTTACAGCATTAATTTCACAGCGTTGCGAAGCACAAAATTTATTCCATTACTAATTCTCACGATAAACTGAAGAGTTTACCTTTAAGTTACTTTTAATAAATTAATAGCTTAAATATTGCATTAATTTTTAAATGCATATATATTTAAAAACGTAATGATTATGTATATACATAAAATATATATATGTGAATACATATAAAATTTCGCTGAATAAAAATAAACTATTTTTACTCGGATGAGTCATTAACATTTTAGCTATAAGCTATTCATTCATAAATTAAATATTTATTATAATTATGATAAATAAGAATATTTTTATCTACCGAAAAGTGAGGATTAATTTGAAAAATCTTGAATATTTTAAGAAGATAGGCTTTTAAAAACGTATAAGGATAATCATTTTGGAGAAAAGTAGAAACTTTGACATTTATAATAGTAAATGTTTGCTGATGATAGATGGATGGAAATACACTGAATGTTACCTCATACATATAGAGACTTTTATCACTCCTTTTTCCTTCCTCTGAGCTGCGATTTCCTGAATTCTATTGTGAAATTGATAAACTCATGAATTTATCGCAACACTTTTTTATGCTATTTTTTACTATAAAATATCTAATTCTCAACACATTTTGAATATTGAAAATTTACGGCAAAATCATAAATAAATTAAATTCGAATTGTTTATATTATATTGATATCTTCAATAAAACAATCATATAATTTTCATAAAATATGTTTTAATATAACAGAAAAGGTAGCAATTTTTTATATTTTATAAAACATTTAACGACATTTAGTAGCAAATTGTAAATAAATAGTTTTACATTTTAATAAGGGAGTGGGGAAGTTGTTGAATTTTGAGCATTTTACAATTCGGAATATTTAAAGACACTCGTAAAAATTCGTGGAGAGGTTCGCACTCATTACGAAGCAAGATATGCTTATCGTCTGCGGAATGCAGTTTGAGCCAGCTCGTTATACTTTACCGGTACGAAATCATTTGTCTCAGAACGTCGCGACATATGCATTAAGATTAACTGTGACGTTGTGTATTTTAAACTACCAGTACGAGTGTCTCACAAGGGAAAAAAAAGTTTATCTGAGACTTGTCACGTTTCTGTGATTGGTATTTCTGCACAATCCATTAACGTTTAAAAAAATGAACGAATATTGCAATCGCTTATTACAATTTTGCCCAGAAAAATAATCATTAACGCGTGCGATATAATTTCATAAAAAGTCATAATCAATTTCAATAATAATGCAATATTCAATAAACGGCAAGATAATTTCTCTGTGTACGTCGGAAGCAGCAAATATTATTTAAATGAAAATTACAAGAGTTAGTAATAGTATAAAATGTTAGCAGTTGTTATTAATAGCAAGAGGTATAGAAAAGATATCATTAATGCGCAGAATAGGCGCGAACGTTAATTATGAAATATGTCATGATTAAATTAAACCTTTATTTAAGATATATACTATGATTCCAAGGTAACATTGGACACGTAATCGCTATCAACGCTGTAAATTAAAAGCACTGAGCCATGACCACTTCCCATAATTGCTAGGGTTCAATGTGCCTGTCTATTTCTGTTAGTTATCGCAGAGAAATAGATATTTGTATATGATAATAATAACTGATACCAAATTCATAAATATCACAGGCATCACGATTTTAAACAGATATGTTCTTCGAAAGAAACGATCAAATTAAAAAAGTTTTCGTTTATTGATACAAAGACGAATATTATCGCGTGAGTCTCTGTCAGTACTTCTTGAATATCACAGCTAGTATTACTATCGTGGTCGAGTGAAACAAACACTTCAGCACATTCTGAAATACAATTTTGCATCGCAGGCATGTACATATGTCTGTGACTTTACGGTATACCAAATATTGACAGAAATAAGCAACTGGAAATAGTATAAGCAAAAAATTGAACCTTTTTTAAATAGATTATTATATTTATCTCGGTTTTTAATATTTGTCTGCTTCATTATTCGTGAGAAAAGATGTGGAAAAGTATCTTCTTTATTTTCCAGATATAGATATATTACAATTTATTTATCTCTTTTATATATGTTAATATATATAAAAATAATAACAACTTTTAATTATTATTTATTTTGTGTGTATATATATATATATATATATATGTATATGTATAGTAATTTTCTTTGAAATAATGATTTTGTGATATATCGAAGGATGGTGATTCTTTCGACGAATACCACACGATGAATGTGTGGTATTATATCCGTACTCTAAAAATAGAGATGCTTCATCCCCGAAGAGGATATCTGTATTAACGGCCGGAAGTAGAATAAAGTGGTTTCCGTTCTAGGAGCGAATAATGGGGAATAAGGATTCTTGCGTGCGCCTTATTATTCTTACGCGCCTTTACAGGACAGCAAATAAATTATTTAATGTACAATCTGATGATAATATTTTCATATAAAAGCACGTAATTAAAGTCACAGTATAAATCTTAAAATTAAAATTGCATTACAATAAAAAACGCAAAAGTATTCAATTCATTTGTATATTAAAAATTTTCCTTTTAACTATTTATAACAATATTGATAATATATAACTTGAAGATTTAATCAATTTGGTCGAACAATACGTAGATGAAAGAAATTGTGAAAAGATTCTCCGCCTATTTTTTCGAAATTAAAACATAATTATCAGTATGATATTATGAGCAATATATACATAAATACGTGCTTAATAATGATATATATATATATATATTTATATATATAATGTTATAATCATAAATATATATTTATATATAATATAATTATCTATATAATTAAAAATATGTAATCAATAATGTCGAATTATTAAAGTGTTAAGGAGATAACTTATCTTCGAAATGTTAACTAACCAAAGCATAATATTAGTAAATTCTGTTAAGCAAATCATAAATTCAGAGAATCATAATCGTACTCGATGTATTAGTAGATGTATTATAGCTAATAAAAGCATTATCGCGTTTGATTTGATACTTCGAAAATACATTACATAATCAGTATTAGCAATTAAAACGATCGTATTTTTATTTCTTTAATCCTTCCCGCTCTCTCTTTCTTAAAATCAATGTAGAAAAATATATAGAAAAGCATTGTATATTTATTTTATGATTATTAAACTTGGCTTATGTGATACGATATCTAAGCAATATATAATATCTGTTGACTTTCATTAATTATTACAAATGTAATAAAAAAAGCTTCAACATTTTAAATATTATCGATTATATGCATCACACAATGTTTTACTTGTAATCTGATTTGAATTTTATTACGTGTTCTGCTAAGCTTGCTTGTGGGAATGTATAAATTCTAGTTAAAAGAAGCCCCTAATCATAAAATTAACTTAGATGCATAGATTAGAACATTATGGAAATATAACGTAGATCATCAAGGTACATCCTATCAGAAAACTTTCTCCATATTGTGACTCATTCCAGCATAGCTTATTTCTTATGTCATACTCCTGACGGATGACATAAAGTTTGCAATCAATTTTAGTTATTGATATTTTGCACGTATACTTATTATAATGCTTAAGTAAACCTTTCCCTTCCAAGTCGATTACACAGCCACTCCCATATATAACAACTTTATTTGAACACTGATCGTCCAGTTCAAACTTTAAAGAAATAAAGATCAATTATCCATTCTTATCAATATAGATTAATTTTAATCTCGGTTTAACTTTTTATCTTTTTTTGCGTCTGAGACTTAGAAAAAGAGAAGAAGTAAGTTAAACCGAGATTAAAGTTAATCTACATTAATAGAAACGCGCTTTAGTTTTTAACTACTTGGCAAAACTGATAAAACAGAAATTTAAAGCTATATATAACATAAAGAAAAATAAAATTTGTAAATACTATTAACTTGCATGTATTATTTATATATTATTATACTGTTTATTAAAATCAATTCTAAAATTTTAATTATTTAAATGAATCTTTTGATAAATTGCCAAGAAACAATTTCTATCGAAATAAAATAAAATAAACAGAAGTTATGCACATCTTGGAGAATATTATACAATAAAAATGCAAATAGAAATTGCAAGACTATTAATAAAGATGGAAATAAATTGTAGGAATAAAATCAGGAAAACTGCATATTCTGCGTTATATAATCGATATTACGATATTCTTTTGGATAGCTCGTTATACAGTTATACTGATTTTCAATGTAAGAATTTTCAGTGAGAATGGTGAGGCAACCGGATATCCTTAATGCACTCTTGACGATTCATTCGAAGATTCGTTTTCTGTGGCATAAACTCAATTAAAAGGATATGAATAATTGAGCTACGTAATATCGTTGACTATGATAGAACTGTGAATAAACTATCGAGAGCATGACCGAATTTCGAAGATATCATTGTAACCTTAGTAGGAACTCCTCATTTCGCGGCCTTGCATTCTTCTCAACTAGTGACTACGTAGACTGCCACGATTCTTACGAAAATTCGTATAATCGAAACAAAATCATGCCCAAAAATTCTTGCAATGCTAAATAAATTTTATTCGTATTTTATATTTATATTAATTAATGATTAAATAAATTAATATAATATATATTTATATATTTTAATGTATATCTTATAGAAAGAGAAAATATATCGTATTTGGAATGGAAATATATTGAAAACTAAAAGATATTAAATAAATATTATAATAAATTATACACGCATATTTACGTCACATTTCTTGCCTTGAGTTTGACCCTCACTCGTTTTCTTATTACTCATTCATACACGAACTAAGAATGCATATAACGTGTAAACCTCAGTAAGATCGTGTTCACGGATGAATTTAAAGATGACGTTATTCTGTGTTTCGCCATGATGAATATCCCAATATGTATTCAAGTTCTTAAATGACCAGACTATATGGAAACTTGTGTGCACACAATCACATATTCTGACGTATGTCGAGTCAATAATACGTCGACGGTTAACTAATCGAGTCAGTTTTGCGTGACTTGGTATCAAATTGTAATACCAATTGAATTACATAATTGCATACAAATAAGTCAGATTGCATTTTGCGGTAATAATGGTACACATCCATAATTTATGAATACGAAATTAAATGTATAATATATCTCATATCAACAGCCTGTTGCTATATTTACTGGCAGAATTCATAATAGATTCATGTGAGTAATTTAAAAAAAGTAATTAAATGTCTTTTAGCAATGGATTGTGAAACATCACGTTTAAAGTTTATTCAGTCTGAGATAAGCAATTATTAATTATTTCTAATAAAAGAATTCATGATCAGTCACATTGAAACATGTAAGATATATATATTATATATATAACTTATAGAAATTAAAACAGTTTTAAAAGAATAACTGACTAATTATATTTATCAGTTTTTGATTAACAAGAAGATATGCTTTTGCGTTATTTGTTCTTTTTTATTATATTAAGTACGCAAACAAAGAACGTTTCGATATACTGCTCAAAGATTTGAATGAAGATTTTTATTGTTTCTATTCAACGATGGACTTCAATCAGCTGATTACATTACATAATATCTATATAAATTTCCAATAATAAAAAAAATTTTGAAAAAAGACTTTAATCAGAGTATCAAAAAAAATTAGAAATATTTGGTCCCTATTTTATTTAAAGTGAATATTCTTTTTTTTTTATAACAGCAGGTAATAAAAGTAATTGAATAGCATTTTTTAAGTCATACTTCAAAATGCATCACAATATTCTCTTAAGCTGACCGTTTTCTTAACGCTTAGAGGTCCTTATACGGCCAAGAGCAACCAAGCAACCTTCGCCCATAGCATACATTTCAGAATTCGAATCCTCGAGGATTACGTATGTACGCGGATAAGTCACGTACGAATTATGCAATTGATCAACCTTACAAAGTGGGTCAACAATTTCGCCTTATACGCGTCTCATCGATTCACGATAAGTTCGATCGCTCATAACGAGCTTGCATCTTTTAAGGACATCATATAGCACACGAGACGTCCTTTAAAGAGGATCTTCCTCGACTGAAATACACCTTATTAACGTGGAAATTAATAAAGTGCTCAAATCTCGCTTGTTGCCAGAATCTTTGAAGGCTCAAAAGAAAAATATATATGTATTGTATTATTATATTTTTAATTATTATTATTATTATGTCAGTTATAAATAATTTAATATAATAATAATATAAATTAGTTAATATATTTTTCTCAGTCGTAACTATGATGTTTTGATATTCTGTAGTTCTACAGCTATTAAGTATCTGGTAAGATTACGATCAGCTTAGTCAGTAAATAAAACGACTCGATTCATCGCGACATAGTCGAGCAATTCGGTCAATCTGGCCTGTGCTTCATTGACAGCAGCAGGCCTCTGACCTAATTCTTGCGACCATGAACGTGTAAGCATGTCATTACAAGTACACGAGCATCAATGTCGTTACAGAGGCACATGGCGATAACGAATGGTAATTTTTTAATTGCGTGCACTTCGTACTCTTATCGTGCTAACGATGCAGCTAAAAAAGGTGAAACACGCATATTAAGTCTCCTATGTGGAATACTATGACAACTTCAAAAGCTTTTCCAGCGTATTCAACAAATATGCGATAATATAATATAAATTTTGTTAAAGAGCAATTAAATTTATAGTTAAAATTGAACTAAATATTTTTCGAAAATAAGCAAAATTATTACGTTAAGTTATATTATAATAACTTTAATCATTTATATAACAAAATTTATAAAATATATTTCTCTTTTATTTTGATTCTTTAAAATATATAGTAAGCATTAAAAAGATATGCATTTACATGTATTTACAATAAATGGTAAATATTTTTGAAAATATCAGATTATATACCATATTATTGTAAATATTCAAAATGTCGATGCTCGCATGAGTGATAAAATTGATCATTTTTCAAAGGTATGAGATTATAATTTGCGATTATTAATGACAGCGAACAAATGAAAAATTTAAGAAAATACAAACTAATTCCATGTCACGATAGGAACTATGAACTCTAATAATCTATACGTAAGTGTTTAAATTCTACACAATAATAAAATTATCTTGATGAATCAACCGATGCTCTCGTTTTGTATAAAAAAGTTCTAATCTACGCTATCACGACGCAATATATATGTAGTCTTGATAAATCCTTCTGCAAATCTTGCTAATTATAATATTATTACCTTATTATGTATGATTTCACATTATGAGCAGTTTTTTGTTATGGATAATTAATTATGTATTCTACAATTATTTTAATAGTTCGATAAAACCATTTTTAGATCTGTATCTATATGTAATTAAATTTTTAGATACTTCAGCAAAACCGTTACTTTCGTGTAAAAGCCGTTTTCTGAGAAGTCGAAAAAGCCGGTTTCCTTTCATATTTGTATGATCAATAATTTTGATTAGCTTTCTTATAACGATGACAGATTTTGTGTGACAGAACATAAATTTGCTCTGCACCTTTAGGATGTATTTAAATTTCGTGACAGCGCACCTTTGTGATGCGACCAAAACGGGCGACCCTCACACAATTTCTGAGGGGACCCTCCACACCCTTCGTATTTTAGGGGGCCTGTTCGGGATCGTACGGTATGCCGAGGAGGCATCTGTATATTTTCGTGTCACACTCTTTCTCTACGCTTCTTCTTTTACTGTTCGCTTCGGTACAAAGGCTACGACATACTCCTTCTCTCTCTCTCTCTCTCTCTCCCTTTCTCTCACCTCTTAGAATCCGATACAAGATAACCGTTGCTCCCGATCGCGTTGTTGAGTTGAATTATTTGTACAATGTTTCGACGAGATAAAGACCTCACAGATTAGACAGGATTAGACCATCGGCGTTTTAAGAACACAACATTCTTGTCAGCGTTCCCAAAATTCTAGACTTTTTGGTATACGTATAATAATCACAAATATATAGCCTTCTCTAAAAGTTTTTCTATAATTATAATAAATCAAATCAGTAATCAGTGTCCATAAATTAAGAAAAAAGAAATATGTAACACATTTCACAATTAACAGTTTTTGAAATGAAGAAAATCATTTTAAAAACTTTTATTGTGTTTTTATTCCATTTTTAGGTATCGTCTGCTGACTCGATTTATTACAGCTAGCATATTTATTGAAAGATTATGTACTATTCTTACACGTTTCACAACCTTGATATCGATAAGATAGACACAATTATTCAATGATATCATATATATGGTATGTCAGAGAATATTAATATACCTACGAATTTAGAATTTGAATATTGCTTTTCTATATCAAATTTATATTTTATTATCTTCACTATAGTATTAAAACAATTCTGTAATAACAAGAAAATGATTGTAAAAGGAAATTATTATAATAATTAATACGTTAAACAGGGCGAATAAGAGTCAAATTACAATTTTAAATCTAAATCTGATAATTTGTTCTAATATTATATATTGTGAAGAATATCACGTAAGAATATCACGTAAGGAAATTATTATATTATATCTATATATTATTAAAAAATATATTTCTTTTTCGAAGAAATAAAACCTGTTATTAAACCTGTTATTAAAGATATATCTTCATTAAATTAATGATTTACTTCATAATACCGTCTCGGAAGTAAACAGTGCCATAAAATGTTTTCAGCGGTAATAAAATATTTAATTATGTATAAAGTTAGGCGGTGTCTTCAATATAACACGACCATCATTACCATCACTTCGCGCCATGCAGGAAAAAGTCCAAAGTGTCACACCTTTCGCGCGGTGTATACTAAAAGTCCTCGCTTGTCACTCTCTTTTCACGTTAATGAAATTATCGTGCGCTTACTTAATACCTAAATATAGGAGCGATGGCGTTTCACATTGTGACTACAGTATCGCAACGAGCAACTCTTCAAAAGAAAGCACTCTGATAATCGAGGAATGTGCAACTATGCGGGACGCATACAAAAGTAAACGACCGCGTGTAGACTTTAACGGAATTGTACGTATAACGGTTTTTTTGTGCAATTAAAGTTTTAAAATTGCATTAAATAAAGCTTTTCATTTTCAATAATTTTAAAAAGTCAATACAGGTCTGAGAGCCAAAAAAAAATGTATACCATTAGATATTTTATTAACATTTATATAAAACATTTTAAAAAATTAAATTTAACAAAGAGGAAATTTTACAGAATACGATTATATATGTAAGATTGAAATTTGCTTAATGTAATAGATACTCCATTTATACAGTATCCTTGTCTCCGAGAAGCTGTCGGTGAAACTGTTGAAATCGTTAAATGACTTAACATGTACGTATAAGGAAGTTTTGAACAAGCAAGTTGAATGCCAATTAATTCCTTGGCAGTCTGAGGTGAAAGTAAACGAGTATGAGGATACTCTGCACGAGATTCGTGTCACGGCATTGTCCACGGCATTCGCCGACTTCGTGATCTGTATACGGCGTTGGATGCACCGTAAAAGCGTACAGAAAAACGTAAGGTAGTAAGCGAATCGATCAATCACATTAAAGACTATAAAGCAATAGTGTAAGCAGTGACCAATCCAAAATGTTGCTTACTGCTTATGTCTTTCTGTTTACATTTTTTGTCCACAGCCTTAATAAATTTATTAACTACTTATACGTGACAATATATCGCTATATAATTACTTTTTGCAAAAAATAAAAAACTATTACATGAAGTTTTAATTTTTAATAATTCGAGCGATGTGATCCCTTTACATGGGATATATCAGAATATGTTATACATTACGTTTATCTATATACTCTTTATGGGCGACAGTGTTTTCAGAAGAAACACCGCAGAAATAGTTTTGGGCTGGTATCGATTCATTTTACATACAGTGACGCACCGAAAATCTGAAACTACATCCGCTATAAAAACACTTTCGCATGGATACCAGTCGCCAGAGGAGGACTGAACAGTATATTATTATAATTAAACGCGCTTACCAAGATGCAGTGTATACAAGATATTCTGCATACTATTAATTCAACGTCACTTCATCCTAAAATTGTTGAAATAACTAATAAGTATTATATTATAAATGATTGCACACGAAGATTATCTAAAAATTAAACTTTGAAAATACAGATAAATAAATTTTTTTTATTTCATTATTAAATATATTGTGAATATAAATTTTAATATTAGTTTTTAAAATGTGAAATTAGGATGTTAAAACATTGAGAAAAGAAGAGAGCTTTTCTTCTAGAAAATTATCTAATTGCATGTGAAAACTTATTACTTATATCTACAAGTGAAGAAAAGTGCGGCGCGGTGTGGTAGAACACCCTTCATATGACTGATGGGTTCCTCGAAGTACGTCACGATCCGAGGCACCGTATATCTAACGGAATATGCATACTGTAGAAAGATGAATGCCAACAGACTATGCTTCGAAACCTCTCCTTTTTAGGCAATCGTCCATAAAAGCGGATAATCATCCGCCCGGATAGAAATACGTAATTGTTGCACCTCCCTTTTATATATACATATATTACATAAAGTTTTAATTCATTAATTAAAATTTAATGATGGATTCTGTAGTAAAATTACCTTTCAATACCTAAAAAAGTGCTTTTATATAATTAAAAAAATATTATTTATTATTTTCTTAACACTATCAACGATTAACATACATCTATATTATTTAAATATATGTATTTTTGTTAAAAAGGAAGAAAATGAGAGAAACATATCATAAATTAATTGATTTACATATATTGTAACAAAAATCATAAAAAATCTCTGGAACTGTCCCATTATGAATTTGAAAAAAATTATTGATCAGTTATTTCGACTACTTTGGTAATTCTAGTGTTAATCGTGTTGTTGTATGCGATAAATTTTCATCTCTTTTGTAATATAGAAATTATTCCTAATAATTATGAAAAAATTGCTTACCTTCGCTCACTTTTTGCACTTTTTTCTTTTTGCGCATTTCCTAAAATTGATGTCTGTATTTACGAGAAAAAAATCGGAGAAACAATGACCTGATGCTGTAACAGATTAGGTCAGTGACTCTGGTAATGCCCTTGTCACAGTCCCTACAGGATGCATTACTTGGTACCATGGAATATCACATAATTAATAACCGGCTCTCCGTATAATACCGAAGCATTGACACTGTACTCCGCGACCGAGAATTCGAAAGTGCAACGGCACCTTTGCTATCGCGCTTTCACTCGTAAGAGGATAATGTACAAATTTCTTTATGTTTACAGATCAATAGCAAGTATAGCGAAGAACTCGCGCAAGAATGTCTGGAGTGGATCAAGACGATCACTGGCGAGAATATAAACACCAACGGGGACATGGACAACTTCTATGAGATTTTGAAAGATGGCATCTTACTTTGCAGGTATTTGAAAAAAAAATCTGAAAACTGACGCTGGTTGGATTAAGGAACACCGAAAGCATATACAGCGAGAAAAATGCTTTTGCTAATCATATTTTGTTTTTGTTAGACTGGTGAATGATATCAAGGAGGGCTCGGTGAAGAAAATTAATAAGACATCGCTGGCCTTTAAATGCATGGAGAATATAAATGCCTTCCTAGAGGCTGCGAAATCATTAGGTGTTCCGCCGCAAGAGACCTTCCAGACCGTAGACCTCTGGGAAAGACAGAATCTAAATTCCGTTGTTATTTGCTTACAATCTCTTGGTAGGAAGGTACGGTTCCATTCCGTAAATATAGATATACCGGGTGATTGAAATTTTGATGTACAATAATTTCTTTATTAACTGCAGAAATGTCAAATATCTTAGATTGTATTGTAAAATAAAAATGTGAAAATAAAAATTTTTTTTCTTACAAATTAAATCTTAAGATTAGTAATACATATCAGAAGTTTGCTATTTAATTTACTAGCAAGAAATTTTATTTAATACATATTTAAAACTTAGTCGTACTTAATATCAACTGTTAATGAATTCACAAAAATAATATACAATCAAATTTTGATTAGAGAGCATAAAATCAACTAATGCGTATAATTTAATTTATTTGAGAATAATAAGAATAAATTTTTCTATACGATGTATTTTAATCATTCTCAATCATAGATATATTAAACGTTAAATCATTATATGTTCGTAACACAGAAAGATCTCAGCTTCCTGATACGAATATTCATTATCTTTCATTGTTATTAGATATTTACATCTCTACAAATAAATTCGTTATTAATATTTATATATGTCGTTCTTTACTATCAAGCGTTCTGATGCATGATAATTTTGTCTTTTAATTTATAACGTCTCGAAAATTCCGTTATTCTATAACATTTATTTTTACAGGCGGGTAACTACGGCAAACCAAGCATCGGTCCTAAAGAAGCAGATAAAAATGTACGCAATTTCACCGAGGAACAACTAAGGGCCGGACAGGGCGTAATAAGTCTACAATATGGCAGCAATAAAGGTGCTAATCAAAGCGGCATTAGTTTCGGGAACACAAGACACATGTAAACATCCACCTCCGCATTTGCGTTGAGAAAATCATTCTGTTCTCACCTCTCTTCCGACTTTATTCTCGTACAAGTACTCCTTTAGATGTAGCGTAATGCATAATAGATGTTAACGAGGTCCAAAATAAAAAGTATACTGAACGATGTGTATCCTCATCACAACAGAGGATAATAAAGATGAGACATAAAATTCTTCAAATAAAAAAATAATACAAGGTATATGTGTATATATATATATACATATATATACATATACTTTTCGTAAGTTATATACATATACATATATGTATATACGTAACTTACGAAAAAGGTGACTTAATTCTTGGATGCATAAAACGGCGATTTATACATGTTTTTTTAAAATTATTATTATTATCATCAATCATATTTTCCCCTTCTTTTAAATAATTTTAAAAAAAGATTAAGTTATGTTTTGATACTCAGTCCATTCAATTCAAAATTTATCAAATAATTTTGTATCAAGCTTTTGCTAATTTTTATTAGAAAATGCCATGCATCCAAGAATTAAATTGTATCTAAGTTTTGTATTGATATAAACTATTTAATTTAATTTCTTGTTATTACTTTTACTTGAAATGCATCATGTAATAATTCAGAATCGATATATGATGTCATACTTAATACATTGGAGTGAGGACTCCGAGAAGTACATAATATTTTTTATATTCCGTTTCTTGATTATATGACAATTCAAATATATCTTTTTTACTTACACATAAAATATACATACGTTACTAGTACGTCTGTATCGATTATAGCTATTGTATTTCATGACTATAAATGCGACTGTGTAGCTCTCAGGATAGAAAATACACAAACATTCTTACACAATACAAAGGAACAAAGAATATTGTGCGTTAGCATTAGCTCGGACAACCACTATAATTGTTGAACGTTTCAAAGTATATTGTACAACGAAGGAAGTTACTGGCTAACTGCGCCATTGTCATTACGATTGAATATCTTGAAGTCAATCAAATCACTCTAGAAATTTATGTTTGATGAAAAATAATAATTATATATGTATAATTATATATTAAGTATTTTGTACAAATATATATTGAT
The DNA here is from genome assembly GCF_001594065.2 of Cyphomyrmex costatus. Classification (NCBI taxonomy): domain Eukaryota; kingdom Metazoa; phylum Arthropoda; class Insecta; order Hymenoptera; family Formicidae; genus Cyphomyrmex; species Cyphomyrmex costatus. Next base: position 1,939,353 of record NW_017276922.1, read on the forward strand.
GGTTAGAAAAATAATTTTTCATAATATGCTGATGATATGAGTTAATAAAAGTCATCAATAAGTGATTTTTATATTAAATGTTACTTATGATGAAGTACAATTGTATGTTACACTTTTAATTTTCTTCTACCCTGTAAGTCAAATTAACTAATCTTTTCAGAATATTTAATATATAAATGACTTTTCTAAAATATTTTATTTTAATATGAATGTGTGATATATTACAATAAAAGAAATACAACATCTAAACATTCAATTATTTATTAAAAGGATAATAATCCAATCCACTGTTGTATTTAAATTCGCGTTTATTATAATTCTGCTTCTTTGCTTTTTCCATAAGTTTCTGGACACTAGGCCTACACAAATAAAAAATAGAAGATTGTAAACAATCACAAATTATGTCATAAATAATGTAAAGCAGAATTATGAAATATACCTATAAGGTGGTGGTAACATCTCTTGATGAAACGTACATTTTTTGTCAGGTAGTTTCTGTTGTTTGAATATGCTTAATTTAACAATATCAATATCTCTGTTATATTTATCTAAGATTTTATCTACTTCTTCTGGTGGTACATCAAAATATATAAAAAAATGGCTAGAAATATATATACGAAATATATAAAGTGAAATATGTACAGATATATTTATTATTGTTAGAATATATAATAATGAAAAAATAAAATGTATATCAATTTTGTATTTAGTTTCAATTAAGGAAAAATTTAATTATGTTGTAATTATAAGTATAATCTTACTTAGCTTCACGATGAACATGGCCATGTGTATTAGTTTTGCATGGAAGTGGTATCACTCCACAATTTTCTATTTTTCTGATAAAACCACCAGTATTAAATATTGTTTCAGCTGTTCTCTTTAAGGCTGCTACCATTTCCGGCTACAAATATATATCAAATTTTCGTTTAAATAACAATTTTACAAATGAATAATAATTAATTAATGAGATAACATATTATATCATGCATACGATTATGGTAATATTTATTGGTGTACAAATCTCTGAAGATGTGAAAAAATATAACCTATAACTGTAAAAATATAATTCGTTACTAAACGATACCTTTTTCATGATTCGCAACAATAGAGGCATTTCATAAGTAGGCATAATTGTATTTCTTTTTTCGTAACTATATAATTCCTAAATTAACAATAATATAATGACAATATCTTAACAATTGATCTCACTGAAAGAAAGTCGCGAACTACATTAATCTATATCTATATAGATCACTTTTCTTGTCCAGTTCCGAAGACTCAGTAGAAATTGAAGAAGCCTGACATACCAACTGTTTTAGTTATGCGAAGATTGCGAAGTAAACAAAAAATAAGAATTTTATCCAAATTTGACATCTGGTTTCCAAGAGTGGACGTTAGTGCGCTAATATGTTTGGGGTAGAGTCCTAGATATCAGAGAAGCGCAACCGGTGTGCCGCATTCTGATTAGCTGATTGTCAGCCAATCATAACATTCATTCAATGGTACTAAAAATGGCTGACTAACAGACGATTGATGGATTTCATAGTTTAGGGTTTCGAGTCGAGCACGCACTCCCTAGATCTGTTCTTTTGACTGTACTTTTGCACCAGTTCATATTTCTTCCTTTTTTCTCCAGAAGAAGAGAAAAGGAAAAATGATGAACTGGTGCAAAAGTTCAACCAAAAAGAACAGACCTTGTGACTGGTCTCACACAGTATATAATAATATATATACTAGGATTACTAGGTCTCAGAGTCAGATTTTTTTAGATTTCTCTGTGTGTTTGTGGTGGTTTCTGGAATCGTAGAGTAAGAATGTACACACGTGTTAAGAAAAATATTAAACCGAAAATAACAAAAAGCTACACGTGTTAGAAAATTTGAACACCTATACTTTAACAATCGATAATATTTTACTTACATTTTACACAAAGGTATTGTCACTTCTATTGTAAATAATATTGTAAAATGCGCACGATATTTATTGATATTTTTATAATTTTTGATAGTTTTAATTATTTTCAAAAATTTTTTATGATTTTAAGGATAGTATAAACAGAAATTGTATTTTTATTCAGTTGTATTCTGAGTTTACTCACTTTCTTAATTATATTAATAAATAATTAAAAAGATACATTTTATTTTGTTAATTATTTTCTTAAAAAGTTACAAATTTGTCGCCGTAACAGTTTATATTGAGTGTCGAAACTCGAAACAGAAGATCTGTTTTTTTGTTCCTCATAAGACTGCATTGGACCTTTCTTTTTTAAAAACGAGAAAAGTTGCTATTTATTTGTGCGATTTATACAAATTTTTCAAGCCTATAATTGGCTATAGGACAGACAGATTCAAAGACATCTCTGTTCTGCATACCTTTGTATGATAAAAATGCACAAATAAAGTAGCAAAGAAAAGAAAGTTCTAGTCATTCTAATGGTAGGTAGGTAGTTTAGACTGCCTTCATTTTTCACACGCTGTAAGCTTCGTTCTATCTTTTTTCTGCAAGTACCGAGCAATAATGATAGGATAAAAGCTTATAGCGCATGGAGCTGAAAACGGACAAAACCCTAGAATATGGAATAAATATCAAATATTTATTCTATTTCTTTTATATCTATTTCACTTTAAATTCCAAAAGTATATATACATTAGTTCAAATAGAGATGATATACAGATCATAGAGATAATGTACAGATAATAGATCCAAGAAAGTATTATTGTTTCAGGTATTCAGTATACAGCAGCAGAAATGGCAGAATTGTCAAGTAATAATAAAAGCGATAATGAAACCAATGATAAAAGTAATCAAGAGACACAGTGTCTCAGTGCTAACAATGTAAACAATGACAAAAGCTATAATTTAAACAATGATGAAAGCGATAATTTAAACAATGACAAAAGTGATAATATAAATGATGACAAAAGTAATAAAACAAACAATAACAAAAATGATTGTAACCCAAGGGAAACCATCCGTAGGCAGTTCTACAAACATCGCATAAGAAGAGATAATTTTAAATTAGAACTTGACGATAGGACGCCTCAAGAAGAAAGACGCAGATTGTTATTGGAGTATCAGAAGAAGTATGTATAACAGATTACTTATATAGAAAGTATCTTACTGTTAAGTTAAATGTGTATCTTATGTTATTCAAAAATTAATATGCTTATGATAATATACATATGTTCAACAATTATTTTGTATACATTAATGAAAACATTAGTAATAAATGTTAATAAAAAATTTAAACTTAATAAGGATATTGAAAAATATTTAATAATTTATTCATTTAAAGTATTTGTTTTTATAGCCATTGAAGAGGAAGTAAAAATGTTTAATGTTATTAGCTATATCTATTATTATTACTAATTACAGACACCTGTAACTAAATATAATTATTGAGGCTTATCAGTAGGACAGTCATTTGTCGATGATTGATATTCATTGAGTATTTTTGACAAAATGACTAAGTCTTTGATATCTATTGAAAAATGATATTGAAAAACTTGTATATCATTTAATTTTTACTAGCTTTTTATCATATTTTTATTTTAACAATTATTCCAACAATTTCTCTCCATCAATTCGTTCTTTCACATTCTATTATTTTTTATACAAATATGCTATTTTATGATTCTTATAGACATAGAGATGAAACATTCAATGATGCACGTGGTATATTACAAGAGTTTGGTACTACGTCAAAAAATGAAGAAGAGGAAAATTATATAGGTAAGGAAGAATATATGGATGCAGAAGAACATATGGATGAGGAATATATGGAAATAGAAGAGTATGCCTCATCGTATTATAAGATATCTCCAAATGAATCCAAAACAAGTCGAATGATGCTATCGGAATGGATGCTAGATGTGCCGCAAGATTTCACTGAAAATTGGATTATGGTTCCATGTCCAGTAGGAAAACGAGTTAGACTGATCTCAGGCTGGGTAATAACTCGTCTTTGTTTATATTTATTTGTTATCAAACAAGATATCTTTATTATTAACGTATAACTATTTTAATAACTTTGTAAATCAGGGTGAAACAAAGGCATATTCTAGAAAGGGTGATCTGCATGGTGTCTTTCCTTCAGCACTTCCAGGTGGAAATCCTGATGGTGACTTTCATCATTCTGCTGCTGTAGATTGTCTATGGATAAAAAATCGAAAACTTTTTTATATATTAGATGTATTATATTGGAGTTTATTGCCATTTACGAATTGTCAGGTAATACATATATATTGCACATATAAATTATTAAATCAATTTGTATTTGTAAAATAATTGATATAAATTAGAATACATAAGCAAAAAGTAATAAATATACTTTTATATATTTATATTATTTTATATATACATGTGATATTTTATTTTAGGCCGAGTTCAGGTTCTTCTGGATCAATAGTAAGTTTCAGGAAATACCAGAACTCAACGAACGTAATACGGATATAAATAAATATCCTATTTTAACTCTACCAAAAATTAATTGTAACGCAGACATTAATTCAGCCTTGACAAATCTTGATGGTGAACAACCTCTGGATGGGTTGCTATTTTATCATCGTGAAGCATTATATACTTATGGACTTACCCCACTTGTGACATGGTTAAAACCTTTTATGTTATCTGAAGTACTTGGTATATCTGTACCTTCACCATTTGACGAGAAACCAGATAATTACATAAGTTTTGAACATCACGTGCAAAGAGTAAAATTCAAGAAAAATCTACGGGATATTACAAAGAGTGATACTAATTCCGTAAGTCCTTGCAGTGTTACATCGTGAATATTAATTTTACATGTATATTAACTTTTGGCTTAATATATTCTTTTTAATTTTACAGATGGAAATAGAAGCTATTGTTTAAAAGTTGAAAATTATTTGTTATAGCGATTTGTAGTGATCTCAAACTAAATATCTTGTGTAGTAATAGTGATACAAAATTAAAATGTACTTATTTTTTTTATAATAATGACAATGTAAATAATTATTTCTGCAATGAAGATATATTACTGTATTTAAACTATGTGTATTACATGACATTAAAATAAGAATACATCATATATCAATATGCACTGTATGAAATATATCAAAAGCTTTGTCACTAAAATATAACAATATATTATTCATAATGTCTACATTTGTCACCTTCATCTAAAAAAAGAAAAAATATTCTAATATAATTTCAATGTAAAATGAGAGAAAAAAGAAAAACAATGTAAATACTCACTCTATTCTCCATTACTGTTACTCCAGGTAAATTAATCCTGTGCAATGTACAAAATCCTAAATGCAAACCTCCTATCATTAACATTTGCTTATGTAAAACTTCATGAAACATTTTTATGTGCTCATAATCAAGAAATACATTAACTCTATCATCTTGATCTTCAGCAATGCTGTAAATTAATGATTACCAGTATAAAATATATGTTATAAATAATATTGAATATTTTTGCTTAATTAACCGTTAACCTACGTACACTGATAATATCTCTTTCAAGTTTGAACTATGAAATTTAACTTTAATGACATCTGTAACTGGTAATCCTGGCACTGTGTATTCCATTTGTACTTCACCAAAAACTATTGACTCATCTTTGTTAGTAGCTGTAATTATAATTGGAACCAGCCAACGTAAATCATCCTCATTAGCTGGTAATGTAACTATCAAGCAGTCAAACATACGACCGATGATAGTATGCACTGCGTTCATACAGCTACTAGTGCCACGACACAGTAAAAGAGGTAATCTTATAGCATTTTGAATATTTAATTTAGTCTGTGTAAAACTCCAGGATAATAATATTCCTTTATAAATGGATTTTTCAATACCGTTTTCATTACTATTGATTTTAGATATAACTTCAATCTAAAACATATTTTATAAACAAGTTTAAATTTGTCTTTTTAATAATGTACAGATTTTAATAAAATATTAAGAAGCTATTATATGAAAAAGTATTAAGAATTAAAAATTGCCAGCATTTTTTATTAGACCTTGATTATTGGATCCTCACTGTTTGGTTTAGATGCAATATTTTCCATAATAGAAAATTTTACGTCATAAGTTACATTTTCATGTGACAAAGTGTTTGCAATCTCTTCTCTCAATTTCTTTGAATACATTTTGAAGTGAACATCATCTTGTTCAATGTCAAACAGAGTAGAGACTGCATAAATGTTCCATGTTTGGGCTACTAATTCTGTAAGGTTAAGTTATTCGTATAAAATTAAAACATTGTATTCAAATAAAGAGATGTTAAATATTTAAGATAGATAAATAAGAATTTTTCCTTTTATTTTTTTTCACTTAACCGTCTAAATTATTATATATTTAACATTGATAATGACCCGATTGGAATCAAAATGTCTGTATTTAACTTTGTTTATATTGTCATTTTAACTTTTATTTTTGAACATTAAATCTATTATCTTTGGCTCAAAGCCCTTCTCAAAACTTTTATTCAATTTGTATTATTTGAGCCATTCTATATTATATATTTTTTAAACATTTGAGCCGAATGGTTGATTAACGTAAAATCAAACTGCATTCAACTACATCTCGGGAATTATTAGCACAAGAAATTTTTATGACACATCAATTCCAAGCGTTTCAAATATTCTTTCGATTTTCCTTCTTAGATAAGAAAGTGTATGTTGTTTACCCTCCAATCCATCGATTTCATCTTCTTCTGGCCACGTACTTAGATCGAATCGTTGTCGTTGACGCATTCGAGGTGTTCGCGGGATATGCATCGCGCCAACTCGGCTGTCCGTAGACGTAGGCCTCACGCTGTCTCGGCTGTCCGTAGTAGGTGTAGCGGTACTAATACTTCCTGACATCTTGTTAATTTTAGGTTCTAGAGGAATCCAAGACCGCTCATGGCTAATAAACGTTCGAAAAGTAATGTGAGATCACTCTATATGCTATTTCTTGATTGTGGACGCGAGCATTTGTCATATCAACCGCGTGAACGTCAACAGACCTCCGACCATGCGGTAAAAGTCTTAAAAGACCGTTTGTAACCGTTTCAAGACGAAAACTTCGAATTCGAGCGCTTCGAATGCGGCACGATATACTTCGATATATGATTGGTTACCGCAGTATATTTTTACGAATTGCCTTTCCGTTTGTGTCATATTTTGCAACTTTTTGGTGAAACTGCAATTATCTGTTTCAATCTTCTAATAGACGAAGCGATATTCTTATAGATTTAAAATAATCTTATCATATATTAACAAAATTAATGATTAAAAATGAAATAATAAAAGTTAATATAAAAAATAAAAAATTAAAGAGAGACAATACGCATATTTTTAAAACATTTTTATGATGTCTTTAAGCAGCATGTATATATTATTGAAGAAATATTATTATGTAAGAACTTAATAATTATAAAGATAGAGAGTACTAATAAAATATTTGCATGTGAAAAACAATAAATCCGTATAAGTTTAATAAAATATTTTAATGTGATAAAATAAATAACAATTAATTGAAGGATCTGAGCTGAAATTATAAATTATTTGGAAATGTGAAATAATTAATAAACGAATTTTGAGAGGAATTTTGATATCGATAATGTAACACAATTTGTAATTGTAATTCAAGTGTGTGGAACTCAAATTAAATTATTATCTTGAGGTATATATATCTTACAGAATGTATTTATGAACTATTAGAAAAGTTGTTTTATAAACTATTGAAAGTTATAAAGGATTTTACATATTAAAATAAACAATATTAACAATCTGAATACAGGCATTAAATAATAATTATTTGTATCTTAAAATATGTATTGATAAACTATTTAAAAATTGGTATTAACAAATTCATAATAATCAAATAACTAACACATAATAATAGTTGCTAAAGAATTAAAGGTACAACTCGTCAAAGTATTAATTAAATAATCGTCTTATTCTTTATATATCAACCGAGTTCTAAATCGAAAAAAATAATGCATCACTCAAAATATGATCTACAATTATGTGTAATGTTTTTTTAGGTAACTCAAAAAGACATTGTGCTAAATTTAATACAAATACAATAAATAATTACATTATATGTATATATATCAATATATAAAATAATATAGATGTTAATTATATCCTGTAATTAACGTGGTATTGTCAATTCACTTCAATCAACTTATTCGTTGGCATCGTTTTCTACGTTCGATTATAAAAAATTTAATGCATCTGCTGCATTTATCTTTCAAATCCACACGATCTGACGATCGCTAAGACAGACCTTCGCCAATCACATTTGATCACGCGTCTCCCTTCCTCCTTCCTCTTTTTACGTGCATATGTCGAGTCTCGAGTGTACATACACGTGCTTTGCTTATGAGTTCCGACGAACCATTCGACCGTGACGGTGACGGACGTGTTTCGGTCCGGGTGTTTTCCATTGTATATTTTTGAAAGTGTTTCCGACTTTGACTGTGCATTGCGTCACACAGATGCGTGTCCGCGGATGTGCTCGTCTCGATCGTTCGTCATTTTGCACTTTTCGACGACTAGGGCTCTTATGACGCGCGTTATTGCGACGTGACGACGCCGTAGACGCAGGCGCCCGGAAACCGGTCGAGCAACGCCATTTTCGCGGGCATTGCATCACCCGTTCGTTGTCATATTTTCGTACGGTTTACTTTCAAGACGTGATCTGGCCGTATCGACCTCCTATTTCATCGCTTGAAGGCGGGAGCCATTATTTAAGGAAGCGAAGAAGAAGAAGAGCTTGCTTGTGTGTGTGTGCTACCAGTTGCGCCAGGCCGCCGACAGATGGCGCTATCGTCGAGTGCTGCAAGCGGGTTGAAAATCGCATCACATCTGGTCACATTCCCGTCAGACAGACCGCCCGGGAAAATTCTGAAATGGAAGGTACGCTCGGACACAATGGTCGCAGCGGGCAGAATATTGTTGGTGTACCAGGACGTGACGCCAACTGCCGACGACGAAGAGATCAAGAAGCCTGAGAAGAAGCTGCGGGCCTCAAATTTTGGCCGTGTCAAGCAGTTCCTGGCCAATGAGGGTGACGTTGTGCAGCCTGGGTATGTATCCTGCCCATAATTCTCATTTGGAACGGTAGCGAATAGTAGTTACGTGAAATCTCGTAGCACGCGTCATCGCATTCAAAAATCTGCAGAACTGCCAATTTCGAACATCTTCAAACAAGAAATACGCATAACTTTATTGTTACCTTGCATTAGAGGATTTTGCGAAGATTCAAAGGTCCTATTAAACTTGACACATTGCATCTGTATTGTAAACTGATGGATCTTCAAACCTTAACAAAATAAGATTATAAAGAGTGTCTTCTATTTCGTTTCTTAAAATAGAAGAAAGTTGAAAATAATCTGTATATTCTTTTAAAACAAATACTTGGGGCTTTTAATTAATATGTTGCGATATTCTATTACGTTATTATAGAATAGACTTGAGTCTTGGTACATACAATTGAGTCATTTGTATCTTGTTTATTTTTTTCTTTGAGCTATTTATTTACTTAAATAATAATTTCTCTTCTTTCCTTTTTGTAATGCACAACTTTACATATACAATACATTCTGCAAATGTTAAAATATATATATAAGAATCACTTAATAATCTTTGAATTTTTGTAAATGTGATAAAACGTAATACGGAAAACAAATGTGTATAATAAAAGACTAGAAAATCATTGTGTGTGCTAAGAATTGAGTGAAATAAGGATTTTATATAATATATATAAACACTTTAATTGAAATGGTTTTATATTGTGTAGCCTATTTAAAATATACTTGAATTTTGTGATGTCTGCATAGTCAATTAGTGTTCCAGGCAAGTGATACTTCTACTGGAAGGATGTACACATCCCACTGTGATGATAGACTTGTGTGCAGAATGCGGGGCAGATCTGAGGGTGCAAGAAACCAACAAAGACGGAAATACAATTGGAGTATCTCAAGCCAGTGTGCCTATGGTACACAGCATACCAGAATTAAAAGTATGTCCGGAATTAGCAGAGAAAATTGGAAAAGAAGATGAGCAACGTCTTTTAACAGACCGAAAATTAGTGCTACTTGTGGATCTCGATCAAACAATCGTTCATACCACAAATGATAATATTCCACCTAATTTGAGAGTATGCGTACATTTTATTATGCTTTCATAATTCTCTATGAAAATTAGCGATATAGAATTCGCGAGCATTAGTGCATATCAATCAAATATTTCTTTTCAAAGGATGTTTTCCATTTTCAACTGTATGGGCCGAACTCTCCATGGTACCACACCAGATTAAGACCGAACACCCGGCATTTCCTCTCGGAAATGAGTCGTTTATACGAATTGCATATTTGCACTTTTGGAGCAAGAATTTATGCGCACACTGTTGCATCTTTACTAGATAAGGATGGAGTTCTGTTCTCTCACAGGATACTTTCGAGAGACGAATGTTTTGATCCAGCATCAAAAACTGCAAATCTCAAGTACTTACAAATTACTATCTTAAATTTTACGTAACATTATTAAAAGTAAATATTTTGAGATGAATTCTGTATCTTATTTATTGCAGAGCTTTGTTTCCATGCGGTGATGACTTAGTATGTATCATAGATGATAGAGAAGACGTATGGCAAGGGTGTGGAAATCTGGTTCAGGTCAAACCTTATCATTTTTTCCGCCACACTGGCGATATTAATGCACCACCAGGTTTGGAAAAGGCTGAAGTATTATGTTCGACGGAGCCGACGAGTACGAATGAATCCTGTACAAATTTGCAAAATAAGGATAGCAAGAATGATCCATCTGAATTATCGAATGAAGCCGAAAAGCCGTTAAACAATCCCTCTGTGAAAGAAACAAATCATGAAGAGAAAAATGAAAAAAAGGATGAGATGGAAAACAAGAATGAAAAAGACGAAGATAATAAAGTGAATACTGACAAGGATGCAGAATCTAATGTTCGAGCTAATACTGCGAAAGAAAACGATAAAAAGGAAATAACGAACATTGCACCATCTGTAGAAACGAATAAAAACAGTAAGCAAGCAGGATCAAGGCAGGAGAATAGTATAATAGACGATGATGATGATGATTATCTACTATATCTGGAAGATATTCTTCGGAGAATTCATACAGAGTTTTACGCTACTTTGGATCAAGGGAATACTCGAAAGTCTTTGCGGGATATAATTCCACGGGTACGCTCACAAGTTTTGAAAGGATTATACTTAACTTTCAGTGGCTTGATACCCACTCATCAAAAACTTCACCAAAGCCGTGCATACAAGGTCGCGAGAGCGTTTGGAGCGGAAGTGACTCAAGTAACGCCTTTGTATATTTGTTATTTTTATAATAATTTGTTGTATTTCTGTAAATAACAACAGGATTTTTCCAGGATCTAACGGAGAAAACTACGCATTTAGTTGCTATTAGAAAAGGTACAGCAAAAGCAAACACAGCTAGAAAAGATACAAATATTAAAATCGTAAATTCAGATTGGTTATGGACGTGCGCGGAACGCTGGGAACACGTGGATGAACGCTTGTTTCCTCTAACATCGCAGGTATAAATGCCACAATTTTGCAATGTCAAGTTATATTATTTAAATAATTACTTTTATGATTAAATTGATTCAAACGTACATTGTATCGACATTAATAATAAACATGAAGTATTGTAGGCACGCGGATCAAGAGTGCCACCACCACATTGTAGTAGTCCGGAACGCGTTGAGGATGTAGAAAGCGATAAAACAAATTCCTTTGCCAATTCTATTAATCCATTAATGTCATTCACTCAAGAGGAGATCGAATTTATGGATAAAGAGGTAAATGAGGATATGGAAGATATGGTTTTCGAAGACGAGGAAGATGATATGGAAGAATGCGGTACAAAGACACGTCGTCGGAGCTCCGATTCTGAAGATTCTATGAATGGTAAAGTTCATTTTAAAGTGATCTATGATATAATATGCAGTTTGAATTCTGCCTGTAATTGTATGCATTATTTTATTACGGTAAAGTCTAGGTGGGCTAAAGTTTTAAATTGTTTTTATTACAATTACAATTTTTATAGAAAAAGGAATTGTAAACTTTTTGCTCATCCTGGAAAGGAACTAGTTATTAAAAATTTGTTTAAAAGTTTCTATGTTCTAAGGCATGACACAGTACTATGATTTATTATTGTATAGAATGTTATACATATAGTATATGATTTATCATTGTGGGATTAAATTTCATATTTCACAGACTTTATTTCCATCAGAATAAAATATCTTTTCAGCTCTTAATATTGAGCTATTATTTATCTTTGATTTTTTTTCTAATATATAATTATAAGTTATTTAAAACATATTTCAATATATATGTATATATTAAAGAAAATATTTTTTTTACTGTAATTTTATATTTATAAATTAAATGTTTTTCTTATGTTACAGATACAAGTGAATTGGGAGTTTCAAAAAGAAAAAAAAGAAAGGTTTACAACGGCAACAATGATCAAGGTTTTTCCGAGGATGTAGACAACTATGACAGTGAAGACGATGACAATAACGACAGTGATGAAGATCTTGTTGCACGTTTTAGAAGAGGAGAAGAATTACCTGATGATTTAGATCTAGGTGATAATTCACAAGACTCTGTGGACGACTTCGAAGAAGATAACGAAGATGACAGAGAATGGAATGCATTGGGTGCTGCACTTGAAAGGGAATTCCTTTCTGAGTGATATGTATTTGAACATAAGTAATTCTTTTGAATGATTAACTCAGGATGTTTTATCTTAATCATAAATTTCGAGTTTGATAGCTGAGGCAGGGTTATTGATAATAAAACGTTACATTATTTGTATACTCTGATGAAGTTAGCAAGATATTATAAAAATATTGAAGATTTCGAAAGAATAGAAAATTGAAATAGGGCTAATTCGTGAAATAAGAATCTTTTTAAAAATGGAAAAAAATTCTCTGTAATACTGAATAATAGATCTCTATTGAATTTTAAATTTTACACATATTTAAAAGTATAATTAATTGTAATATTGATCTTCGAAAATAATTTGTGAATAGTATTGTAGCACTGTGAATAACACATGTGCCATTGAATATATTTGCGAGATTTTTTTCTCGTGCGAGAATATGTCGAAATCGATTTTATCTTTATGTATATATATAAATATAATTAGAAAATATGAAATTTATTTTCTAATATTTTTAGAGCTATCGCATTAACGTTGATGATTCCAACCAAGCTTTTGTATCGAGATCCTAGAATGTATTAGAAAATTTGAAAATAAAAACTTGTAGTACTTACAATTTACAGTTTATTCTTTATTGAATATTTATAATTTATTATCAAATTTCTCAATACAATAGTTTTTAATATTTTTTATGTTAGTGGAATACTATCTGGTTGTGGGTCATCAGGATTATCGTAGTATTTCAGATACATCTTCTTATGAGTAAAGTCTCGCGTACCTTCCAGTCTTCCTCTTCGTGGTGCTTTTGAGTAATCAAAGGTTGAGTCTCTTTTGCCATATATTTTAGTCAACTCTTCTATTTCTTCCCTAATTTTACAAAGAAATATAAAATAAAGATTTTTTAATACACTTGTAAATGTTCCGAGGTAGTCTTGTGAATTTTGAACAGTATATATACCTATATCTAGTTCCAACAATTTTTTTTCCTGTGACAGGATCTACTCTATCGCCTAGAGGATATATCACTTCGATAACCTATATAGATTTTGATTTAGTAAAAATATGAAATCATTCCTCAAATTTTATTTATTCAAATCTATAATCCTCTTCTTATATAGCAGCACAACAATAAATAAAGATAGCTATACAGGACAATACATACCTCGTGTGTGATAAGACGCGTTAATTTCTGTGGTAATGTCTGTATCAAAATCACATCACCCTGTTTGCATAACTTTTTCGGATCATTGGCATAAACAAATTCGTTTTCCTTAAAATACTGTTGAATACGAAGAAATATAACCTCAACTAGAAATCTAAGTAAATATTATATAGTACATTTAAAATACACATATGTATACTAACCATATGAATGTAATCATCAAATTGTAATCGCGATACTCTCACTTTGGCGGCATTTTGCTTCGACGAAGGCACACATGTTCCCAGAAAATATCGTAACGCGGTCTTACCCGTTGCCTTGGCGGCCATCTTGCAATGAAAAATCATCTGATCGCATACATAGGATTGTACTATAGAATCTGTATATAGACTGTTATAAACTGTACACAACTTCCGATTATCTCATTAAATACTGTCTATAATATGTTATTAACAAAAATAGGAGATTAATAATTAATTAATAATCTAATAATTTTCTGATATAAATCGCTCCTTTAAATAATTAAAAAAATTAATAGTTTCTAAAAAAAAGAAAAACTGCAATATTTTTTAACTTGACAAAAAATCGCGTGTTGTGATAATTTCTTTTAATCAAATAAGTTTTTATCAATCAAATAATATATCGGCATAAAGAATATATTTTTAATACAATATAAATGTCAGTTTTCTCATTTTTCGTTTCACAACTCTTAAGAATCTTTTTCTAATTGTAACGATTTTTTATAAAATTAAATATTCGTTTATACTTTTGATAATTGATAATTCATAGGATAATTACATAATTTGTATATAATAAAAACTTGAAAATCATGTTTTTTTTTAATTATGATCACTTTTAAAGTCACTGTTTAAGAGAGAAACAAAGAGATATATGAAAAATAAATTATGTACTTAGAAATTTAATCAAAAATTGTAATTTTGTCGATTAATCAACGATTGAGTTAATCAGAGTTTAGTCGGAGAAACACGGACGTATGGAAAACTTTTCATTTATTGTATAGTACATTATATTATGCATTTGTTTTTCAGCTGCGCTTTATACATTTTTCATTATCTCTTTTTCTCGATCTTCTATGCGTAAACGTATAGCATATTTGTCTTGTTTCAAATGCAGATAATAAAAAGAATAGAATTCTCTTAGTAGCTAATCTGTTAATACATGCATTTGAAAGGTACTTTGACGGATTAGAGAAATTAAAAACTGCAATGGAAAAGAAGAGAAAAGAAATGAGAGATTGTACGATTGTACGCGAGATTGCTTTTTTTCTGTAAAGAAATCTGAGAACTACAAAATATCGTTTCCATGAAATTTTTATTTTGATCATGCACTTATAGTTTTTTTTTTTCACATACCGTGACGTTTTAGTTATATTTTTACGCGTTTGTATAATACATATAAAATAATACACCAAGATATTATTATGAAAAAAAATCCCCTTTTTTGTTCTTTTATTGATGCTTCTATCAAAAAGATTGGTGACAAATTTTTTATTGATATCCGAAAAGAGTCGCACTATAGGAATAGTGGTGATATTGTGGTCAAAGTGGTGCATGTAGTATTCATAGAAATATATCGATGGTATATTGCAACACAGAAGTTATCAACGAGAAAACAGTTTTTTAAAATCTCTAGGGAAATCATAAGATTAAAAAAAATACAATGAAAATCTAACATAATTTATATTATCTTAAATTTTTCATAAACTACGTGATTCTGTGATGTTTTTAATAAACTTAATTTATTAAAATTACATTGTTATTAAACTTGCCTCAATCTACATAGATTATATTTGCCGGATTTTCTCGTTTTCTTTAACAGTATAAAATATAAGCAATAAATTTATCTAATTGATCAGGTTACGGATATAGTCAAGTATAACGTTGTAAGTACTAAGTAGACCCAAAAGCTATACAAGCCAAGGAGCTGAAACTAAGCAGTTTCGAGATAATAATTAATATCCAATTACTAACAGAGCAACTTTAGTTTTCCACGATGGCGAGCTTAATTAAGCACTTCCTTCGTCAATAATACAGTGTCCGTTGTATGCATGTGTATATGTTCACATAAAACATATGGGGTGAAATATTTATCAGATTCGCATTTTACGATGTTCTTGGTTTCTGGATATCGATTAAATTAAATTTTAAGGTATTTTGTGAATAAAGATGGAGCGAGGTCTTTTCCTCAGCATTACTATTATATTACTATAATATAATCACCGCTTTGCGATTTATATTCTAAGAATCTGTATTCTGCGAGGTATTCTGAGAACCACTGTGCATCTGTGCATTATCCGCGACACATCACATGACTGAAGCTGCGTGAACGTACCATGAAGTTTCCTCTAGGTTCCCGTCGAAGGTAAATTACATTTAACCCTTCGATTGCTGCACGTTACGTGCATAAGCTACTGAAGCGAACAGATCCATACGCTGTCTTCTGTTCGGTAGACTTGCAACGTGATGCACTAACGTGGTTAGGAAATTATGCGATTACGTAATAGAACTTGCATGTACGTCCCTGTGTGATCTACCTTCGATTTACAATGACATTTTATGCAATTATTAAATCTTTAACCATTTCAAATCGGGCGCTCAAGGTTTCTTAAAATAGAATACGTCAATTTTTTTTAGAAAAGCCGCGCAAGATATACTTCGTATCTTGTAAAAAATATGTGAAGAAAGTATGATTTTATTTGCAATGGTGATTCAGATAAAAATTTATGCGTATTATTATATAGAAATTATGAATATATAAATATGATTAATTGTGTTTTTGTAGAAAATTAATATACTGCTTAAATATACAAAATGATTAAAGGATACAAATTTGATATATTTTCCTGATAATACGTTTTATCAAAATCGTATTTTAATTGTATTACATTTCAATTCTATATTTTGCATCAGTTAAATTATAAATATATTCTTTGAATTTACTTTTAAACAGAAATTCTTTAAATCTTTTTCTAACTTTATCTCAAGTTCTATTAATTATACATAAATTTAAGACTAATATCACTAATATTTATATATATATAGTATAATATTGTAATATTATTTATTATAATTTTTACATAATGTTAATTTTAAAAACATTAAATACAGTAAATTAGTATTTCGTTCTTACATGAAAATTTGTGGAGACATAAAATATAATGTAAACCGTGAGAAAAACTCATTATACAAAAAAAAAGTGATAAAAATGAGAGACATCACAGAATTTATAAATAATCATCAGTTTACAGTTGGATCGTAGCTTTGAATGGTTTAGAAGAAATATATTCATAGGATGAATATCTCGCAAGAGAAATTCACGATACAGGAAAGGACAAAGGTCGTGGAAAACATGACAGATCAATTTTTGTACATCAAAGACCGGATATTCTGAAATATATTGCTCTTATCTTGCGCGCGCGCGCCTCCCTTCGTTTTGCGTAATATACGCGCACACGGAGGAGTCGTGCATCTGCGAACCGTGTTGTTACTGTGGAATGCAAAGGAGCGAGGGAATTCACGGATGATCGCTCTGCGAATCGGTCGGCGACTGAGCCGTCAGTCATCCAGGAAATTCCATTGTCGATGGAAAAATCGGGACTACGGTCGCACGACTCGGTCGTTGCCTCCATTATTACGATGCCGCGCCTCCGATTCTGCGGATTCATTCGGTTTCCGGAGGCAACGGTGAAACGAAATGAAACAACGCGTTTTATTGTGCGAAAATACGATCGCACGAATTCGACGGTTCGAGCAAACATTCCGCGCGCAAATGATAACTAGAGCGTATTGGAAGAACGATGTAAGATTGTATACATGTTTATTCGACGCTATACACGGTATGAAGAATACATACATTGTATATAATTCGCGTATTTGTATTTACAAATCACTTTCACTTATTTAATTTTATGCAATAATATCTTTATACACTAAGAAAGAGACACAAGTCTATGTAAGTTCGATGTTGAATTTCGAAATTGAGATCACTACTTTTAGAACGTCAATAGCGTCGATTTGTCAATCATCCACGTGAGTTGCATTTATTTAACACGGATGTTTATATGGCGACGGATAGATCTTGCGACATTATTCTCTTTTTTATCATTCGAATAAATTGCACCTCGACATTCACAGTTTGTGTCGAGGCTGCGCCTGCATTATTCTGTTCTCAAAAGCAGCGTGTCGGAATTTCCATATAAATATGGCCTCGCGATTGCTGTCGCGCCTCGGCGGTCACAGTTCAACGATCTTGCACAAATGAACGCATAAATTAAACTCCTCATCCTGATGCACACGACTTACTCACGCAAACAGCGGTATAGATCGTTGATAATATTTGCTCTAAAATTTTATATGTGGCTAAATAAAACTGCAATGTTACATCGGAAAATTAAATAAATGTTATACACTTAATTACTTATAAATGTATGATTACTTAAATCTTCAAACGACAGTTTTGGTCCCATACGGAGTGTAATGTGCAAAATTGAAATTAATTTCTCTGTTTATTTCTGACTTCTTTAAACCATTCCACATATAAATGTAAGGAAAGCAGTTCAAATGATAAGAATGATAATACTAGCAGAGATCCAACTATAAAAACAAAATTTAAAGAAGACTCAGCAGCTTCTTACAATTTATACGAAAAAACATTGAAAAAATAGCTGTTCTTAACAAGTATCTATAATTATTTGTTTTAGTATTTATATTATTTTATTACACATACATGTACATGGGGTTTATTAAACTTTATTATCATTTTTTATGTAAATATAATTTATATAATGTGTTACGTAAAACATTCAGTTATTAAGTATTATTATAAATGATTAACTGTAATAATCATATGATTGCAAATTATTATTCTAATTTTGTTATTTACTTTACTTATAATGTTTTATATACTATTATAAAATGCCATTACAATTTCTATAATCATAATTTTGCAAATACTATATTAATACAAATAACGTATTAAACTATTATAAACATACATGTTATACACTATAATATATGATAAAAGGAAAATAAATAGAAAAACATTTAAAAGAAGAATAAGGAGTATAAATATTTATATCTTTTTGCCTCACAATTAATAATGACAACAAATATAAATTAATGGCATGAGTAATAAATAAATCATTATAAGAAAGCAAGTACATTAAAAATAAAATAGCTATGTCGTTCGTAATGAATAGAGAATCAGAAGCAAAATTTGAACAAAACGTCCAACATATTTGATACAACCGAATATGTATAATCCAATTTATATACATGATGTACTTGCACCAATAAATAAATAATGGCTTTAAATAAGTAATTAAGTATTTATTATTTATTAATGCACAAATAATAAATCATAAACTGCTACGTTTATAAATACATATAATATATACACGCATGTGAATATTTTTGTATGTAATTTATTAAACAAATATACATATTATGTTTATGTGATTTGCATATTTATTTCCATCAATTTAGGTATAAATTGCATTTGAGAACAAAATGCTCTCGAGACATATGTCTGCAAAATGTTTATTTATATTTAAATTAATTTCTTTTTTATTTGTATTTATTAGTAAATAATATAGTTATTTATAATTTAATAATTTCTTGTTAAATACATTTACTTTTCAAATAACATTTACCTTTGTTTATAATTTTACTTATTTATATTATTAATTAGAATATGCGTTACAATTTCTGTTGGAAAATATATGTATTTGTAGAACATTTTTTTTTATTTCACGTTAATTACACTTTACATTTTACGATTAAATGAAAACATTATACAAATTATTTTACGCGCGCCACGCGCGCGCGCGCGCACATAATAGTGATTAATATCTTACATCTCAATAATTTTTAAAGAGATTTTCATGTACCTATACAAAGTGTAAATAAGTCTCACATACAAATATAAATATTAAATTTAATAAATAAATATATTTTTTATTAATTATATTTAATAAAATTGAAAAATTAATTAAAATTAGCGTTTTAAAAGGATTACATTCAAAGTTTCACATATATCTTTGCGAAAAAAGGTCACAAAGCGGTCTTTAAAAAATCGTTTTAAAGCTTGAAACCTCAACTTTCGAATGTTTTAAATCTTGTGTGGTTTCTGCAACAATTTTATTTCAAACAGCGCTAATTTAAAGTAAAGTTTGGAGAATTAAAGAATAAACTTCAATTTTAATGTGAACGGAAAGAATAATTTTTTTCTATAAGTTTTTTCAATTATATCGTAGAATAATTCGCGTCCACGAACGCAACTTGCTACATATCGGATGTTTACATATCGGATACAAGAACATTTATTAAACTTTATTAGCCACATGTACAATATTTCAATAATTTTATTATACGCGGATAATAATATTTAATAGTTACAAAGTTTTAAATTATGAAGAAAGAAAAATTTGAATCACACAAAAAATGTGAAAGAATCAAAAGATATCGACTTGCTTGTACTTTTGTGGGATAACAGTAATTAAGAAAAAATTGACCAACTTATTAAATTTAAATTTACAGAGATGTGCTGATTTTCATTCTGTGTAAATTTTATGCGAAAAGTAATTGAAATAACGAAGCGCATATATTTGTAAATGATTATGCGCGTCTGCTCAAGTAGGCAACTCATTATACAGTCTTGCATATTGATGCAACACCATATGTACATGTGTGTGTGTCTATATATTGTATGTACATGTATATGAAATTAAATAATTAGTGCACTCGCGCTTGTTCTATTAAAAAGAAATAATGTCAACAATTAGATGTCTCTCTACATATATCGATCGTCTCATAAAACAATAATGTATATATTTCTTATTTATACTTGTTTAGAATACATTTTATATTTATGAAAGATTTCAGTAATATTATGTTATAATTAGAAATGTATTTGTTGTGTATTATAATATAATAGCACGACGGCATGAAATTTGCGAGAAAAGAAACCACTTATTGTTTAGTGTGTTTATCTTTGGTATTTTGCGGCTGATCGGCGTGATCCCGTGTGACAAGCTGATCTTCTCTACTCTCAGGCGCGGCGAAACGTGCGGATCGTTTGCGATTTTTCACGCGTACTGATTCGTAGATAAACAGAATATAAGGGGTATTTCCGTAAAGCACAGCTGGTGCCTGGAGCAGGGAGTAGTATATTTACACGTGTAATCGTTCTTTGATTTATGGGGGGATCGAAAGAGGAAGGAAGAGACGAGGGGGAGGAAGAGGGTTCTTTTACACCCTTATTCCGACCCTTCTGATTCGCGCACTGAATCAATCATCATAAGCTACGATTGTTCGTAACACGCGCTTGCCTTCCGTCAGTTTTACAGTCGTTCGATATTGTCGAACATTATTTCGTTTATGGATTAAAGTGTTCATTTCACAATCATACTATTTCGTGTTTTTACAAATCTGTGTACGAAATGCGGAATTTTAATTTCTCTGGTACATTAAAATAATGTTATAATTTAAAAACTATGTTTAATGTTGTTGACGTATAATAACATCATATCATATAATTTTTGTCAGAAAAATCGTAAAAATATTGTTTTTGTTAAACATACAATAGAGACTGAAGTATAACTGGACAAAATTCTAGATAGGTAAATTCAACCTGTTATACGCAAATATCAACTGCTCTTAAGGCTAACTGCGTTAGACTTTTCTATTAGAGTTATTTGAACAAGTATGCATCATTGAAATTAAATAGAATGGGAAGCATTTTGATATAGATATAATCACATACATCGCCGAAAATTTCCAGAATAATGTGACGCTTAACTTTCATACATTTCGCCTCAAGTTTGAAACTATAGACGAGGTCATGGGCCATCTAACTTATACTCGAAAACGTTATAACTCAGGCAAAGCCCCTGAGGAATTGGACGGTGTCGACGTGTGTGAGAGAGAATGTGTCACGGGATGTTACACTCCCTTCCTGTTCATCTGGTCGACAGCTTTGTCCATCTACCATCATCCTTTACTTCCTCCCTCGCGCAGTCCTTGCTCTTTGAAATCTACTTTCAATCCGTGTAATAGCTTTTTGAATGTCGCGACTCAAAGCGAAGCACGAGTGTATCGGCTGGTTATTGCGGTGCGTTGATTTCTGAAAGGAAGACCGCATGAACATACGGTGGAAAATCTGTTGGAAAGCTCATTTCCCACATTATCTGTTTTTTTTATTTTTTTTATTGTGGGCAGAAACGAGGCAAACATATGCCAATAGTCGTTAGAGATCTTTTTTCCCTTTTACATTAGTCGCATATGTAATAAGTTTTACAATTTCGACTAATAGTTGCAGAATTGCAATATATTATATTATTTCGATTATTTCATAAAATTCTATGACTACGCATAAGAGTATACATTCTTTGAATTGTTATGTGAGATTAATTAATATAAAACATTAATTATATATATCATATAAATAATTAATATATCATATTAACAGAATTCTAAGATTTTTACATAATATTTTTATCATATCAAATATTGATCCTTTTTAATATAAAAAGACAGTAAATATTTACTTCCCGCAATATAAACTGTGTGATAATGTTTTACAAGATTTTTTGAAAAGAGAGAGATTACAACAATTCAATGAGATAAGAATAGACCATAAAATTATTAAATCATCACAAGAGAACTAAATCTTTTACAGTAATATATAACGGTCATCAATGATTGTTAGCATTCTCTAAAGTTTCTAAGCGTAACTTGTAGTCCAAGAAGATACTTTTTTTTTTCGAACACCAAGGAGAAAATAGCTTGTTTTAAGCTATTAAATAAAAACCCATACTACACAATAATAGAAATTTATGACGTAAGAAGAAACTTTTTCTGTTTCGCAATTTGCTTGTCACTGCAGATATAATAAACTAAAGGTAAACCACTACTAAACTAATGATAGCATCATGTGTAGAATAGATCCTTTATATACAATGAATATATCATAGTTCCTAGGTGTTGAATCGCTTGTAAAATTCTTAAGCCTAATTTCCATGAAAAATTTCTTTTTATATTTTTTTGAAAAGCAAAAGAAATAATTTATTTTGAGATAATTTATTTGACTGTTTTGAACAAAGGTCAAGTGCCATTGTAGTAATGATTTATATTATATCATATACTGCAGTAAGGAACTCACGAAAAACTTCGGTAAAGGAAACCTGTTCTCGCCAATCGAGAAGATCCTTTGTTGTCGCAGGACAACGCGACCCCATACTGCGCAAAGATCACGCGACAGATAATTGCAAAGTTAGATTCGAAGGTCCTACTTCATCCATCATATAACTTCTCATTTCTCTACGAACTGTCATCTTTTTCGAGATTTCTTTTCAGAAAATAAATAATGAAAAATGATTAGGTAATAATATCGTGGAGATTTAAAAAAACATAAATGAATTATCTCTTATTATTAAAAGTATTAAAACAATTAAGTTTTATGTGTATAATTTATATAATTATATACCTTGCAGTATTTTGATCAACATAAAAATTATTTAGATTGAAAAATATGTTATGGTAAAAAACTATCTCTCCTTCTTTATAGCTTTCTTTTTCTTCATTAAAAAAGAAAAACAGTTTCCATCGGATTTGATATTTAAACATCGCATTTGTCTATCTGTCGAAGAAATATATAACAAACAAAATAATGAATCATTGCACTACTGAAACTACTAAACACATGAGCATCTAAAGAGACACAGCTGCCTCATCCGGAAAAGTACTCTTTTGTAAGGATTGGTTTTGTCCAGATTCATTACGACAAAGTTGGACGATCTCCGGAATTGGAGAAATCCTTTTTAACTGTTGAACGACCCATGTCAAATGTATCTCAAAGTTGAAGTTAAGTAACGACTGTACGATCGAGTAATCAAAATAACTTGCAATTTACAATGTAGGCAAATTAAAAAAAATCGAAATCCCAGTAATATTGTAATTCCCAGTAAAAGACACTTTAATTATATTAACGCACTAACTGAGAACAATCCCAACCGACTGATAAATTTCATATATTATAGTGTGGCTTTCCGCTGGGATATATCATGAACTTTGCTTTTCAGGCAAATGGATTGTGCACGTGCTACCTGTCTAGATTACACTTAGACATTTCAAGCATATTACGACATATATGTAACTTGAATAATAGAGGAACATTGAGCGTGGTTGCTATGTTCATTGGAGAATTATAACGACTGATATTAACTTGATAGGGAGAATCAAAAGTGTAGAACATGCTATCTAATGTGTTCGCTATGTTGGCTTCCAACATGGTATGGCGTTAGTTATGTACTCGTCATGTTACAAGTGTAATTTACGTTGATTTGTATCCGTCTATAATCTCACATGTTATATATGATATACAAGGTGAGCTGAAATACGAGAAGAGGATGTCTACAGTTTAAATTAAATCAAAATAATATAAGTTTCTTTTAAAATAAAACTTCGTTTTTCGACAAAAAGGACTTTAAAAGTTAATCAAGTATACTTGCACTGATATTAAACACAATGGTTTTTACTACAGATTGTATAATTTGTTTATTATCAGGACTACTTTACTGATTGATTCTTGAAATAGACAAGTGAATTTTTGTAATGTAAAGAATATTTTACTTCTTATATACCAATTATTTGAGACATTATGTTATGTTGGCTGTTTTATTGTATACAAAGTCATATTCTGCAAATTAAATTAAAATGGATTGTTTCTAATGTATATTCTTCCTAACCTATTTTATATTAATTTTTAAGTGCACGCATATTCAATTAATCTTTAAAATTTTTTATTTTCTCTAAAACACAAGGTTTTATTTGAAAAAAATGTATTCTATTATTTTGAGTTATTTTGGACCAAAGAACTCTTTCTCGATTATATTTCAGCCTATTATAATTGTATTAATGTACATATATATTATTACGTAAAAAAATTGATATTTACTATACATTTTGCTATATATAGGATCTGGTTAAACATCTTACAGAATTTCAATTAATTAAAAATTTATCGCAAACTTATTATAACGACATTGTTTGCCATAATTAACGTTAATTACCTTGCGAACTTTATCGAACTTAGGAGATTTCTCTCTTGCTCTAATATATAATATAACCATCGCTCTTTCCCGCGTATCAGGTAATCTAGTGTTAATAACGTCAGTTGGTCTCTAAACAAGTCGATGGCAGTAGTATTATTAAAAGAGCGAGCAAGAAAGGGGGTATAGAGTCACACACAGCTAAGGGGGTTGAAGGAGACAAAGAGAGAGAGAGAGAGAGAGAGTGGACGGTTATAAACCGAGAGGCTGTTTCGGTCGAGGGAACGAGATTATCGCTGTAAAGTTCCTATCTAACGAATTTATGAAACGCTACACCGTCGAGCCCTGATTTAATAACCACAGACTCCGGCTGATCCTCTCTGTCCTCTCGCATTTCCCGTCCTCCGTTATAGTAAATTCGTGTCGTTGGTGCGCGCGTAGGTGTACGAAAGTCTCTTCTTATTCGAGAGGTTCGTTGAGGGCGAGGAAGAGTGACGATGGATCAGAAGGAAAGAACGCGAATCTTTCTAAGAATTCCGAGGAATTCCTTTTGCCCGTTTCTCTTTCGGTTGCAGACCCGGTGGGATTTATCCCAGAGATCCCGTCAACGAGATATCGGTCGTTCGGTCTTTCCGGAGCGGCTGCTCTCCCTCGGATCCCACAAACTTAATCCCGCTTAATCCCCGATTGCATCTGCATCCGAGAAACGCAAGCGCGCGGTTCTATTTTTTATTGTGTGTAACTGAATAAAATAGAAGATTTACATCTTGGTAAACGTAGTGAAAATTAGTGCTTTATCGGTTTAGTGGCATAAGGAAGGATTAACAGAAAGATGAAGCGCATACAAATCGAAAATGTATAACAGTTATCGAAAATTAATTTGTACTCCTAAGTTCGGTTTTTCATTTTTCAGTTAACTTACGGTTATATAGTTGAAAAAGTTGTATTTTTCTTTAAGTCTAAACTCCAAATTAATAAGAAAATAAAAAACCGAACCTTTTTATATACATATAATGTAGTGTATATTCGTTCCTATAAGTTCCTTATACTTCATCTATGCTGTAATCTTTTCATTTATAAAGATATATACATACATTTATTTGTTACCACTATATTCTTTAATATCTGGCATTTCGATTAAAAAATTTGTTATAATATATTCATTTTTATATGATATATTTTTCACAATTATCCAGTGTGACAAATACATTCGTGATAAAACGGTATATATAGAGTGGTATTGAAGAGTTAAATTCGACTTGCAACAGTATATGTATACACTATACATCTAACTGTGTAAGAGACACGTTGCGAGCTGCTTAATTTGTTGCAACCATTTAATTTTCCATCTAGGTAAGCTAAACTCTAACGATCTAAAATGAAAGGATACCATGCTCCATTCTTTTATTTTACGAGGGTTTGTTGATGATAGCGAAGGGTACCGGCTGCCAACAGATGTTGTCCCGTGAAAAATTTCCTCGCTCGAATGGCAATGCGGCGTAATCTCCCTTTATAGGTGGCTCAAGAGGATATCAGGCATGAAGTATTTCAACGTCCAGTGCCCGCGTCGATGCGCGAAATAGATGCATTTAAATCGCCTAATCATTTCACGTCGAGCTGCTACGTCTTTTTCTTTGGGGGCTCGCGTTTTTATTCGCGCTGCTTCCACTTGCGAGTGAAAATGTGGAAGCAATAAGCCACGTCATTGTTTTTGGCTTTTCAACGATGATGTGCGAGTACTCCCACGATTTTTCCACGTTCCCGACGTATATGTAGTTACCGCGAACAAATCTTCTGATCTTGCTGTTCGTCACCTTCGAAGCCTCCTCAACGGTTGCGAAGCAATTTTGGAGTATTACCGGTAACAACGTCGTTCTCGAAAACAAAGTATACTGTTGCGTGCATTTGGCAAGCATCAGACTTGTGATGCTTTAGATGTTGAAAAATGACGGAAATGTAAATTTTAGATCATGGCAAGGGATGTATTTCTGTTGCATATAGTTACGGATTTACCTCAGATTTAATTTTATAATATATTCATTAATACATAAAAATATTATACAAAAATTAATAAATACATATTATAATATTTATAAATATAATATATTATAATATTTTATTAATTTTATCTCAGATTTAATTCTTTTGGTGCTATCATGTCCCCTGTTAGCAGGATCAGATTGCCACTGATGTGACATTTCTAATTAAAAACTGATATTATGAAATAAAATATTAACATTAATGATATATTATCATTATTTATATATTTTCTAGATTAAAATATAATAAAGCTATTTATATACATCATATACATATCACAAATAAATTAAATTATCCTGTAAACCTTTGGTTATCTAAATCGGTACGCTTTTACATTAGACACGTATACGTGTACATATACTATATCTGTACTGGTATTAATTTTTAAAGAACACGAACGCGCCAACGGTGCAATGCAACTCACTGTTACAGCTCACGGCACTGTTACGTGTTGTCTACTCGATACATTCTAGATGATCTGTAATTTACAACGTCGCAGGTGACGTTGCTAGGATAGTACGGTGGAGACGAAGATGGCGAAGGGATGTGGTCGATGTATGAGCCTTCATTCTGCAGAACCCGAAACGCGTAAATAATGCAATGAATTATGCAATACTGATTTTTTACCGTTGATGTTGAACTGATTAATTCGTAAATATTTTAAAAATCATCGATAAGCGTATGATAAGTAACTTTGTTTGCTATGAGGCAAATTTATTGGAAAACTACATGATAGTGGATCTGTGAAGTTAACACGACATTCTGTCTATATAAAAAAAATTACAACAGTTCCAGTAGCATTTTTCATAGCTCTACGGTTTTTTATAAAAATAAACAACAGTTCCACATTTATAATACTAAAAAATTAAAAATGAAAATATGTCGTGCTAACTTCGAGAATCTAGCACGACACTTTCTCCATTAAAGTACCAAAAAATGACAAATATTGATAATTGCCATTTTGGCAATTAGTACTAATCGAGTTCTACTAAAATATATAATATGAAAACAAAATTCCAACAATTACTAATAATTATAAAATTTAAATATAAGTACAACACGATATCTGAAGAAAAAGTGTCGTGCTGGACACAGAGATTAAAAAAATAGATTAAAAATATGTAGCGGCCGGAACTCTGCTTAAAAATGTGATTGCAGAGCATAGAACTCTGCCAGTACTACCTAGAACTGGCGTTAAAACTGGTATAAACAACCAGCACGACACTTTTTTTTCCAAGTGTCATGTTGTACTTAAATCTAATTATTAGTAATTGTTGGAATTTTGTTTTCATATTATATATTTTCACAGATCCCACGATATTGGCTACACATTTGATTAGAATTATCAAAACTTATATTAACATATGTAATTTAATAGATGCGTGTAATAAAATTGACTTATTACATGCTCATCAGAATCGTCAGTCAATTCTGTTTGCGCAAAAGCAATTTATCGAAATATTCTTAAATGTAGAATCATTAAATATACTCTCTTCGCCATTTATATGTATACGTTCTTGATGTATCGCTTTCTTATAGTGATTTGCGTTTGGAATTCGATTTTTTGCTAAATTAACCTGCGCTAGATTAACGATTGAAGAGCGACGGCGATGATTTATAAAAAGAACGTGTACTGCATTTTACGCGTAGGGATTTAACGTAAATCGATACTCTGATCGAACACCAGCGACGAGGAGGGTTCGGTTCATAAGTCAGCGGGGGAAAAGCTGCGGCGGAGTGGCCTGAATCTTGACGTTAATCGTTGGGGCATGTGTACACACTCCAGGTGATATTCTCTCGGTGGCCGACATTTATTGCTCTCGAGGTAATGCCTTTCCTTGGGCCGTAAACAGGCCGTAATTTACGGATCTGCTTCGACTCCGAGTTCTAGAAAAATAATTGCCGCGACACTCCTGCCATTGTATATTCACTTAAGTATAGATACATCACGTCTCACGTGGCATTTAAAATTTTTTTTTCGGATCAACAATTTTAATTGCAACTTACGGTCATTATGATATTGATAACATTGGTAATACTTTAAATTATCAACTGATTAGATCGAATTTAGAGAGAGAGAGAGAGACAGAGAGAGCATAAAACATTTCCTTCCTTTATATTAAAAAGTAAAAGCAATCAGAATATGTTTTAGCTCACTTTTTTGATAACATTCAGTCTTTTCACTTATTTAGATTTCAACATAGTTTAGCTGAAAAGGTGAAAATTCGTTTAATAAAAAACGGCCGAATCCTAGTAATTACGTATAATCTTGTCAACGATACCATTTGTCATTTCTTACAACTCCAATTTATTCAATTTTACGGCAATCGGCAGAGGAAAGAAATGACTTATGCGGATGATATAACACCAACATTTCTCTTTCGTTGCGGGAAAGCGGAAAGAGAGAAAAAGATATAAAGCATTTATAAGTTTTCGTTCCGCGAAAATTTTCGCGTTCTCCGAAAGCCCACGCTCGCACTGCTATATATCAAGACCACAGCCGTCTCGAAGATACGCGTCTTCATTGATTCCACCTTCCCAATTTCTTTTCTCGCGTTCTGTTTCCCGACAGAGAGCCTGAACCGAGAGATGTAACTCGAGTTCCCAACCACGCGCAAATGTCGTTTGTGGACGTGCTTTTGCGCGCGCGTACATCATCCCGTGGCGTAGCTAACGGGTGTACGACGTTGAGAACGACGACGACGACGACGACGACGACGACGACGACACGTCGACTGCTGCGTCTGTTTCCATGGTTACGATGGACGTGGAGCTAGGACCATACGACTCGTGCAACCCCCTTCGGCGTTGATGCGCGCAGGGGTTCGAGAGGGGTCTCGCCGAGAAAGGGGCTGGCCGCAGGCGAATTAAGAGTTTGAAAGGGCCTCTATCTTCCTCTACTCAACCTTTTTCCATCTCCCTTTGCCCATCCTTTACCTTCTCGCTACTCCCTTACCCTCCCTCATGTGCCCTTCTTTGACGTCTCTCTCTTCGATTCTTCTCCTCTAATCACGGGTCGACGAGCGCCTTCGTCTTGCACTGATATAGGAATAGCTGGATGGTCGAGTGTCGTTAGTATCGAGAGCACCGCAAACTTGTGAGTAATCGTGATTAAGATGGTAATTAATGTGCGTGCTGTGTATGTTTAATTGGATAACTTTATTATTTTCCTGGTGCACGGAGAGAAGGATTTCTTAAAATTTACCCTGAAAATATAGTAATTATGGTACAATACAATAAATTTAAAGATTTTTACCATGCACTTCAGTAAAATTTATCATACTTATTTTATATTTTATTGTGGTTTTATTAATGAATGTGAAAGATTTACATCAAAATTCTTCAAAATATAATATTGTCCCACGATTACCATATTTTCAGGGTAAATTTTAAGATGTAATTCTTTCCGTGTGTTATTAGGAATAAACTTCATTAATAATATCAAATATATTGTTGATTTATTATGAAATGCTTTAATGTGAAGACAACACGTGGATTCATGCAATGACGTTGCTACATTAACACAATATCTTGCTGGAAATTATATGCATTATATATGTAATTGTTTGCTGGAAATAACGATTTTGCATGTATTTCTATAAGTAAATTAAATAACAACGACAATAATAATAACAAAATCATATCCTCGAATAAGGAAACGAAATTTATGTAGATTTAATATTTTTTTATATAGTAAGAATATTTTGTCAATAAAATATTCATTTGTTGTATTATTTTTTATTCAAAATTAGTCGTATTAATATTTTTATCTTTCAGTTACTTGAGAATAATGGCTTCGAGCGATCAATTAGGAGTCCAGCAATTTAAACCGGTTTACTGGTTTGCGAGACTCGTTTGTGCAAGCGTTAATGAATCGTTAGGTGGTAATTTAAGCAGGATGCATTTCCAATGCGCACGGATTGAACAGGATTAATGATCAATGACATATGATTCCCTGCGGCATACCATGCTTTGAAACGCATATAATCGCGAAAAGAGACTTTAGATTTCGTTGTAATTCTACTTTTAATTATCGATAAAAATTTTATAACATATTTACTTCTCTCTTTCTCTTTGTTTTTCTTTGTTATCAATCATTCTATTGTAATTAAACTCTGGGAAAGTTGATTTCGTATGAAATAAATCTCTTAATTTTTCTTTTATCGTATGAGTCGCTTTCTCTTTCTCAAATTTCTTATATTGAGAACATAATAAAATTTTATTTTATATATTGTGTACAATATAAAAAGTTAATATTATTGATATAATGTAATAAATATTACAACAATAATTTATAGACATTTACATAAATAACTTGTATAATTTAATATTATATACCTATATGAATATCAAATCCTGTGCCAATGGAAAACTCGAATTTCGAAAATATTGAATTGTACATTAATAAATAAATATAGTATGCGTGAAATTTGTAATTATTACTTATATGCATATGTAGAATTTGAGATCAACGTTTATTATATTCATTACTCTTAATAAAAATCATAATGTTACGTACGTTAATTAATAATAAAACTTCAATGTATCTTATAAAATACAGAGCTACCAATAAAGACAAATAAATATTTAATTTAAAATGCAAATTTACTTGAAAAGTATGTATGCATCTCTGTTACATTTCCAATACGATATTTACGTGGGTTTATTTTCCAACTATACTTAATATTAAACCCGAGTGTGTAAAAATTTGTCGAT
The DNA here is from genome assembly GCF_001594065.2 of Cyphomyrmex costatus. Taxonomy (NCBI): domain Eukaryota; kingdom Metazoa; phylum Arthropoda; class Insecta; order Hymenoptera; family Formicidae; genus Cyphomyrmex; species Cyphomyrmex costatus. The sequence goes on from NW_017276922.1 coordinate 1,971,037, forward strand.
ATGTTCAGGATTTATTCAGAATATATGTATTTAGAATTTTTTTTACAATATGCAGAAAAAACAGATTTATAGATATCTACTGTGATTGGTGCTTTAACGACAAGAAAAATAAACGCTGCAACTCTCGCGGCAGATTCGCCGTATCGAATATCATACGTTGATTTATGTACCGAGCACAAGCAATCGTAATTAAGGGGTTTGTAGTCCGAGTAATACGAGCAGAGCCGTATAGCTCTTGCAATATGGCCCGATCGGTAATTGCGTTTGATACGGCGCTGTGAAAGTTTATACGTGCGGACACACCGCCGGCGCCGTCGACAAAATTGCTTTTTAACATTCGGCGGTTTTAATTATGTGCGCGCGAGTGAGGTAGAATCATGGCAAAAACACACATTGAAAGTGCTATCAAACGTATCATTATCATGATAACTTGCACCATTTAATTACGCCACTTCTTCCGTTCGACATGAGTAAAATTGTTGTATTTGATCGCGTAGTGAGTATTGAAGTTATATTTACGACGCAATGAGTTATATGTATGAAATTACGCGAACAATTTTTATAAACAAAACAATGAATTCTCGAGCAGCTTAGGATGATAGGTACTTGTAAGTAAGAAAGGAAGAGTACATCGGAAAATAAGGCGCAAAAATATGGTGATACGGAAAAGGAATTAATATTAATTAGAATGCATTATGCTTCGATATTTTCATCAGATTCCTAATGATATTATTTCTTTCTGAAATGAGAAACGCGAATTAGATTTTAGCTTTATAAAGGAAGAAATTCATTTGCACAAATGTAGCTGCTATAACTTTTACTTTAATAGCAAGTGCATCTTCTTTTTTATCATTCCAGACAATTTATAATTTACAATAGAATTTGTAATATTATTATATTATGTTATTATATTTTATATACTGTAATATAAAAACATTTAAAAAATCAGATAACATACATACATACTCATACAATGTATTAGAATACATGAAATTATATACGTATGTATGTATGTGTGAAATTTGGTCCCAATTTAGGAATTATATACTTATTTATGTGACATATTCAGCGCAACACAATGAATCATTTTTTAATTAAAAGTAAACACGAGTTTAAAAATAATCATTTTAATTTGTTTTGCTTACAAAAGGAATATAAAAATTTGACATTGATTAACGATATCATATAAATCTTATGATACGATATGTTACAGTTTAACAACTTTAGATGTTTGTAAATCTTTATTTGATTTTCGACGTTCTTTCCGAAGACTTTGTTCCACATTTTATTAAAACTGTAATCCAATATTAAATATACAATTACAAGGATTTCATTAATCTCGTTATACGTTGAATATTAGCAGATATTATCAATATCATTATGCATTTATCTTTTCGTGTTTTTCTTTATAAAGTATCGTGTACATGCATTCCTTATTGTTCCCAATAAAGTATTATTGAAATAATTTCCGAGTCCCAACAAACTCGTCTCTTGCATCTAAAAAATTTTGTATCCTTAAAACGTTTCTCAAGACGTTCGTGAGTCGAACGATGACACGATAAATTCTTCTCAGGTATCAAACGTTTTTGTAGGCCTTTGGGATGTTCGTAGGCTCTACAAATTACATCTATAGTACCCGAGGGATAAAACGACCTGGGTTAACGTACCATCAACGAACAGGGCATGAATCGCGATGATTTTGTTCGCCTCTTCGTCGCGGACGAAGCTCGTAAGCTTCCCGTGGTGCAGACAGAGCCCGTGTCACTACTTCCGCGAGCATACGATATATCATCGATGCGGCAGAAGCTTTTAAGCTGTCTTGAAAATACCGGCCGGCTGTACGAGTTATTAATGTCCCGCCTCCTTATAAAGTACTCAATTTTCGTTCTGTAAGGAGGAGAAATATTAGCCGTAATACGGCCACCGCCGCACAACGAAACGCCGCAGTATATCAGCTCTACGAAAATTACAGCGCCGACAAAGATGTTAATATCGGTGAACCGGGGAAGTTCGGGTCTCTACTCTATGGGCGTGCGCGTGCTTGTGCTTCCGCGTTCGTTGAGTATATTGTTTTGACAAAAGGGCACCAGCGAACTTTACGGAGGACTTTACGCGAAACTCAGTAGTCGTCAGTAGAAGAGCACTGTTCTTGGACGATACGTGCACGCGATAAATCGGACAAGCGCCGAAGACCCAAACAGTAACTGTAGTTTGGTACTCCAACTCGCCTGCGATTACACCATCTTGTTTTAATATCGTTTGTTACATCCCTGTTTCTCGCGAAACAATAACATTAAAATTAATTTTTGCGCTGTTCCAAGTGCATCATGCAAGTTAATTTATCCCAAAATCTTTTTTGCGCATATATGTCAAATAAAAGTTTAGTAAATGAAGATTTAGTATAATGACTTTATCGAGCAATTGTAGCGGAATCTTAAAGTTGTCTATTTTATGACGTAGAAGTGGTTGATATGACACATCACTACCAGGTGTCGCCAGGTTTTTCCGAAAGTTATCCCCATATTGCGATTTTCTCAATATTTTAGCCGTAATTTGGATACTTCTTTGTATCTTTCTCCCAAAAATTTTCATAAACTTTTTATACCCTCAAAAAATTTCTCGGTAGAAAGATAAAACCTTCTTCAAAATCTCTCAACTTGACAACAGGGAGTTGAATAGCTACTTTCTACTACATCAATATTTCACGCACACATATACATCTTTCGTGAAACGATATCGTATAGAATTAGATGCCTAATTCCAAGAACTCGACTTTCTTTGTGTAATCTGTAGCCACTAATTTCATTAGTACAGATTGATTTTACAGCAAACGAATATTATCACGACTTGATTATTCTAGACGCTATATTTTAGACTAATTGTAAGAAAAAGATTTTAATTAAAAAAATTATTGTCCTTCAGCATAAATTCCATGCTACGAACTAATGTTAATGCATAATATATTGCAATTCTGAAAAGAATGTAAGAGCAAAATATACATGCGATATCTCTCTCTTTCCACGAAAATTATTAATCGCAATAAAACATACGATTTTAAAATCCCCTTTGTTAATTCAATATAGTCACAGAAGTGTCTCAGATTCCTTGCTATGCAGAAGATAAAATTATTATACATTGTAACTAACGATGATAAAAAATATATATGAGTTGAGTGGAAACTAGGCGTTATACGACGTTGTTATGTGTATATAAAAATTATAAACATATACAAAACTCGAGAAATATTTCCACACTTTACCTTCTATGCGGTAAAATTTGCATTTCAGTCGCTTTTTATAGATAGCAACAGTGGAACTTGGCCTGCAATATACAGTAATGGCGCGATGTGTGCGGATCATTCATGAGGACGTGAACTTTTCGCATTGAGGTGGCGTATGCAAAACTCGCGGTCCGCGGTCGGTACTCCCGGGGATGATTCTGAATCCCTGGCATCGTCGAAGAATACGTGGGGCCACACACTTTAAGCAAACTTTTCATCTGAAGGTCTTTCTATGGCTCCAGCATTCGGTTCCTTTCATATCCCACTCCGTTTCTGGGAGGAGCTTGTTTATAGCACCCTGTAGATATCGTAAAATAGGAAATAGCACCCCGGGGGCAAGACGGAGTTTTCCCCGAGACGTGATTGGAGTTAAGACAAGTCCTTCTGTCCGCTGGCGTCGAGGCCGAGTCTCCTTGTCGCTCTCGACCGAAAAATAAAGCATCAACGTCTCCGGTCTCGGAGTTATTTTAGTGAACGCGATGAAAAGAAGCGATGTCACTTTTTAAGCGTGCATTTGTCCTCGTTGACTTTTTGCTCGCGCCAGATGTCGTATCCCAACTAATTGTAACCAATCACCATTATTTCGTCTTGCTTTAAGCAGAAGGCTTTATAAATGAATGCGTTTTGGGAGGTCACTTGAATTTATTCCTGTTACACGTGTTTAAACTACGTCTACGAAAACGCCGTTTTAAAAAGCCACTCTATTTTTACTAATCGTTAAAATCAATTATAAATTTACACTTAACGCGATATTTTATTTACAGTAAAGTTACTTTTAAAATCTTTCTTAGAATTTCTACCTTAAAATTATAGATATATATTCTAAAGTTAACACATAACATCTTGGAGTGACTTCTAAACTCCAAAATTCGCTATGATATTCTCAGGAATTGCTTAATTGCCAGGAGCGGTTTTGAATAATGTCGACAAACTTTGTGAGATCAAATGAGATAATAATTTACACCAGCAACTGACTGAGACAATGTGTTAATTATATAACAAATTATATAATAAAAATTTATAATTATACTCTAAAATTATGAAAAGAAGACGAATACACGTTCTTTATGTTAGATAATACACATGCAACTGTAAATGATGTCACGAGAATATTTGCGTTGCCGGAATTCGTAAGTCTAAGGCTCGACTGTGTGTCCACCAACATTACTTTAACTTCAAACGAGGTTTAAAACTCTCTTCCTTTTCGTCCCTCTGTCGGCTGTAAAAAGAGAAAGAAAGATTTGTAAGTTTCGCTTTGATTAAAGTCAAAATAACGTTGGTGCACACAATCAGGCCTTTAGTAATTGTCACTTGAGTCTATTACCTCAAAGTTATATCAAACAAAACACTCATAAGAAAGATTTCGACTGTGATTGTGAGTTTCCTAACGAAAATACGATTATACAGATCTGAAATGTTCTGTCCATTTAATATCTAAATTCTTTACTTTACAAGCTCTTTTAAATCGTTTCATATCATATAAACGCATACGCAAAATATGCGCAATGAAATGAATTGCTATTTTGCGAAATGGTGTGCTACGTTTTTCTACTTTAATATTCGCAAATCATATAAATTCCTTAATGAGACGTAAGTTTGTAACAAAAAAGCGGTTATAAATACAGATATGAAATTTTCTATCCAAATTTAATACCAAAATTCTTTACCTCAATAAAGCTCTTTTGAATCGTTTCATGTTATATAAACGCACACGCAAAACATGAGCAATGAAATGAATTGCTGTATTTTGCAAAATTGTGTGCCACGTGTTTCTCTACTTTAATATTCGCAAATCATGTAAATCCCTTAATAAAATGTAATGCTTGTCCAATTAAACCATAAAAATATAATCATAAAACGAAACATATATATTTTCCATTTTACATGTTCAATTGACTCAGAATAATAAAAAATATAAAAAGCAAAATTTGTAATGTGGATTATGACATATTTTACACGAATTCGTGACGTATGCCATACAAATTTATATTTATTATATTCAATTACAAAAATCTATTAACACAGCTATTGCGATTGTAATTTATAAATGAATGAACTGATCTGTTTGTTTAGTGACAATAGTCCTCAATTACATTTATGAGAGATGCAAGTCATTGTAATAATACATAGTCGTCATCTTCTAATCATTTAATAGATGATAGAATAGTTTCTTCTGAAACATGTATATATGTAGAGAGAATGTTAAAAAGTTCCACAAACGCATTTATAAGAATCGTGGATTTTAAAAAAATGAGAAAAAAGATTCATACAGAAAACCAAACCTTTTACAAAAAATACATAGGAAATATAAGAATTTTTACGAAACCTTTTACAGGAATAAATCAATCAAAGAAGCGGTATTTTTTTACATAAAATCCATAAACTTAGGAAGATAATAAAACTTTATTTTTTATTTAAATTAAAGAGTTCAAACAATTTTAAGTCTATATTTGTATATGGTAGATATATTACCAAAAAATATAACAAGTATAAATTTTATCTTTATCATTTTTATAGCTATTTCGCTTATACGTTATTTCGAATATTTACAGAAGGAGTTACTTACTTTCATATCGTTTCGTTACTTTAAAAGTGACAACTTAGAAACAAAAATATAACTTTTGAGTTAGGTAAAGATTACTCTATCAATCATCAAAAGCAAACTAACTAACTTCTCGAACCGTCTATCAAATACTAGCATATGTATACCATTCTTAAGGTATTTAAAGAGATCAAAAATCTTTTAGAAGAATGACGCTTTTTAAGTTGTTTCGTCTTTGCAAATAGAAAAGTGTTTTCTATAGAGAATATTTGCGAATAGTTAAGACAGTTTTGATGATCAAAGTTTGAAGTAAAAAGTTTTACTTTGAATTTAGTCATTTTAGCTAATCAAGGTAAATATAAACTGTAGTTGACACACACAACACACACACATATTTCGAGAGTTATGTCACTTCTGAATTATTCCAGGTTTAGTATAATTTTATATAGGATACATTAAAATCGTCAAAATTCAAAAAGAGTTTTTTAATGGATTGTAAAACAAAATGGACGTTTGATCATATTTTCTTTTAAAAAAGTATTTCTCTCTTTTGCTAATATTATTTATTTAGTCAATTATCTCTCAAGTTGAAAAATAGTTTCCTCTTTTTCTAAAAAAAAACTTAATTTTTTTTAGTTATACCACTTTTGAAGTAAGAGGACGATGATTTGTTTGAAAATTTTTGATAAAGAAAAATCGATTCCTCTTATATCAGATTACACGTATCGTTTTTCAACATTTTGAACAATGACTGTATATGAGGGATGTCATATTACATGAAAAATATTTCATATCGGATTACAAGTATCGTTTTTCAATATATATTCTAGATAATGACTTCATATGAGAGAGATTTATCATTGTGTTCACGGTAAATTTCTTTAAAAAAAGAAAAAATAAATTTCAGCTTTCGTTTCAAAGTATCAAAGACATTTCTATCAAAGATATGTAATTAATCTTCTCTTATATATTCCTCTCATTAATTGTTATTCAGATTTATTCAAATTAGAGGTATCTTGTTCCCAAAATTATCGCTTATTAAAATGTGAAATATGGATGTGTATGTACGTGTAATATGGATGTATAATTGTACGTGAGCGTCTACAATGTGTTAAGTTTCGGTTCATGGATGTACTAAATCTACTGACCGTGCAAATCAGTCATCCCTGTAAAATCACATCGTCACGCTTGATCGGTGTCGTACTCTCGTGAGTATTCGGGGCATTTTCGATTCCACGTGGGGTTCGGCCGTTCTCGGTTACGCTCGGTTTTCGCGCGAGTGCGATGTTTCGTTTGATTCAGCCGCGGTTTCAAGTATCGGAGGCCATTCAAGTTTGAACATCGCAAAGAGCTCTCCCTTTCAATGAAATATCTTAGAAACCAAACATTTAATAGTGAATTCAATTGGATGCATTTAGTACGTATTGATGCATGTTAATGTCGTCGTACACAAATTGGTGTAAAAAAACGTATGTTTAATATCATATAAATGTAGGAATGGGCTAAATCGCGAAATATTTAATACACTTTATTATGCTGTTTGGTAAAATTTGTATTTTGTAATTAAAAATGTTTATCTTTCATTTTTACACTTAGGTCGCTATTCACAGTCGATTCTTATATCTAAGATTGTTTTAAAGTCTTATGAACCAATCGGAGAGCCGTATTAGCATCTTAAGACGTTACTTAAGACAATTTTAAAATAAGAGCCGACGATGAATACCGATCTTAGATTTGATTAGTGTATAACGGCCTTGTAATAACTAGTGTGCACTAATACGTCTAATCGAATTCGCTGTAAGAAAGCGTTTTGTTTAAATTAAACGCGCGTTAAACCGCGACGTGCGTCGCATGCAGTGGAGGCTTTATTAAATAGCGAATGTATTTAATTAAGGCCGGTATTATACAATATTTGGTTCCTATTTAAGAGCGCCTCAAATAATGTCTTAAGATGTATTCATGGTTCATTACTTAAGTAACGCCTTACGATGCTAATACGACTCTGTGGATGATATTTATAATCCTTTCTTATTGTCAGATCGTCTCAAGTAATGTCTTAAGATGCTAATACGGTCCTCTGATTGGTTTATAATATTTCAAGACTATACTTAAGACAGTCTCTGAAATATAAGAATCGATTATAAATACCTGGCCTGTGATTGACTTATATATGTATAATACATCTTAAGACGGCCTTACATATAAACTTAAATAAAATATATTAATTATAAAATAGAATACCTTTTGAAACCTTAAAGATCCTTTAAGATTTTAAAGAGCACGTAAAAGTTTTAGTCGTAACCGTAGAAAGCGATAAATTGATGAGGCATTGCGTCGAGCCCAAGCGTTGTCGCGTCCGGTCCGTAAAAACAACGCGAGTGTAACGTATAATTTCAACGCCGTGAACATAGTCGCAAGTTCGTCGCGTCAGCCAATCCGATGCGTGAATTTTAAAAGTGACGCTTCGAGATTGGCTAGCGTTCTGCGAGCTACGTGGATCAGACTTGACTCCGCGGCGTCACAGCGTCACTTCTTCGCGTTTCGCGCCAATTGTTAGTCAAAAAGTAAATTTGCTCTCGCGATCCGTGTTACGTTTCTAATCGGGAAACGAATTACACGCGCCGACGAGCGTCCAGAGCGTCCGGGAGTGACATCGTGCGACGTTAACGTCGCATCAATTCGCGCACCGATCGTAAATCAGTCGCGAATTCTCGATCGCGGCCACTATTCGGAATTTCGGAGTCGTTGCTCCATCGTGGTGTCATGGCGGCTCGTCCCTCGTATTTCGGCGCGTACGGTTGTCTCGTCGCAAAAGTGTCATTCCGCGTGTCCGATCGAATGCAGAAAGTGTCGAGTGTCGGGTGTTTATCCGTTTATCGCGTCGCCCTGTGTATTTGTCTGTTTGTTGTGCATGTACGTGACGCTGCCTCCTACCGTTACGAGAATGAAGGTTCTTCGAGAAAACCGATTCTCGGAATTGAGTCAACGTAATGTCATCGATTGGCGAGGTCACCGATTCACTGTCCACGGCAGTACGGTAAATGAACGTTATATTTGCATGACTTATACATATATGTCCGTTTCAGTATATACAGTTGGAAAACTTGAGTTGAATTTAACAAATTTCATTAGGTATTTCATGTGCCTCGAATGGTCTACTCAAATTTTTGTATTAATTTAATACAAGTTGAATATGTTAGAACAACATAAATGTTATAATATGTAAAGAAAAATAACATAAAAGAGCTGACACAATTTATAAGCAAATTTAGAAGCATATTTTTTCAGTAAAATTAACATTTGATATGTTAAATCGACATATATTTATCTTAGGATTTACGTTTTAAAATATTTATATTTTTATATTATATTTTATGTATTTCTTTTTTTATAACTTGCTCTACTTTGATTTTAAGAAATATTGAACATTGATTTAATATTTAAACAATATAGCCATATTATATTAAATTAACACTCAAATACGTTAAAAGTTCTAATAAAAATTTAACAAGGACTTGAATGGATCGTTTTGAACATAAATGCAAAATATTTTTTATATTGTTTAACTTTTTTTATTAGGGGATCCATTTCACAACTCACACGATTAACTCTTAGATCCAGTTTTTTATTATCTGGTTAATTTGTGGTTAAGCTTAATTTGATGTTTTACTCAGTAAAACTTCATCCATCACATCATCAGAGATGAAGCCCATTGGGTAAAACATCAGACTAAGCTGAATCACAAGTTAATCAGATAATGAAAACCAGCCCATAATCGAGGTTTAACTTATTTCTCATTTTTTTCCAATACTAAAATTAAAAAGAGATAAGGAATAAGTCAAGAAATAAGTTAAACCTTTAAGAGTTAATCATGAGTTGTGAAACTAGACTTAAATAGATTATTTTTGATCTCGAATCAATTAACTCTTCCATCTTCTAATGTCTTAGGTTTTTAGTTAACACTGAATACAAACAAAGAACACAGGAAATAAAAACAGGGAATAATAGGTTTCAACCAATCAGAAATCCTTGTATTCTGTATATACATACAATATAGGTAGAATTTTCTCTATTTCTATTGCATGAGCTTTTCAATTGTGTATTAGGCTCTGGAATTAGAAAAAGATAAAAAATAAGTTATAATAATTAAAATTTAAAAAATGAACATTAATTTTTGCGGTCTAAATCATTTTTCACAAACGAGCGAAAATCCAATATTTTATCTTTAATTTCATCTAATTGATTAATATAACATTAATCAAAGAATTTTTATTATCTGAGAGAATTTGTGGACATTTCAAACATACAATTTGCTGATTACAATCTCATACTGATTTAAATACTTAATTATGTAATAGGCTATGTATAATGTCGAGTTTAACTTGCGACAGGTCTGCAAATTAATCACAAATTAATATCATCTTAATAAATATTCATTCAGTGACGATAGTTGATAGCGATGATTTAATGCTTTTCATATTGATGAAATTACATTGAACTTTTCAAACTGAGAGAGACTTGACATTCTTGGAAAGTATCGTATATGAAGATATAGGAAAATCTATAATATTTAATACATAACGTATATTAAATATATATAGCATTTTTATAATTTTATATGAGACATTTTTTTAGAATAATACTCCTATATTTTTATAATACATCACACCAAAAAGCTATTAAATTTAATGAATATTTGCTTAAATAGTTTTAAGTAAATATTTCTAAACTTAAATACTAAATATATTGGAAACATATTTATTTGATAAAGATTGATTTAACTATTATTTTTTTATCGAATAAATATTCATTTACTGTGTAAGTAAATAAATGTTTACTTACACAGTAAATGTTCACTGACACAGTTAAATATTAAATTTCAAAGAAATACATACAATAATATTAAGATTTAGTAAATGTTTCTTTAGTGTAGCATGCTAGATACTTGACTACCTGCACCGAAATAGAGATATGAAAAGAACAATAATAATCCCAGTAATAATCTAACCTAATCCCTTGAGTTTAATAACATTTTGTTATTTTTAACTTTCATATGTGTCAAAATGTAAATCAATCTTATCAATCCATTTCTGTGGTAAATTTTAAAATAAACTAATAAATAGTGAACTTATATCTTTGAGTCAGATTTAGTACATTTTTTAGAGTTTAATTATTCAACTCCATTATTTTTGTTATGAAATATTGAATGCTAGCAGTGGCAACCTATAGAAATGATTAAATGTAACTCAAATCAAGTTGTAGTGACTTAAAAAGTAATGAAACAATTAAAAATTAAAACAATGAAAGTTAGACAATTTAACTCAAGAAAATGTATTATGTTTGACTCAAACTTAACTTATTATTTAAAAAGTGTACACTTGAGACCTTCTTATAACAGAGTCTAGTCATGAATAATTTTGTCAAAATAAGAGTGAAAAAGAAGGATATATGTAACCGTTTTTTTGTACACACTGTCTCATTCTAACTTATACTATCTTTCTTACTCATTCTAATTTATGAAAGTTGATAAAAACGACGGTCAATCAAAAGTTTGTCACCTCGTGGTCAAACTTTGTTATAAGCTTTCCAGTATACACGTTAAAGCAGACGTTGTTCATTTTACAATTAATAAAAAGAAATGGATTAATTGATTTATATTTTGTCAAATATGCGGAGAGTTAAAAAGAACACGGAAGTTGAAAAGAGAACAACATATCATTTAACTCAAGGGAATGGATTACCATTGTTCCTTTAATACCCTACAATGTGAGAGAGAATCGAAAACAATAGAAATAATTACCGCAGATATACGTTAAAAAAAAAAGAAAAAAAAACTATGGCACGCTTTAATTTACCATTTAATCATTTCATCTACGAAGATAATGGAACTCTTCGGAGTTGAAGGTTCAAGCCACGGCTTCGCGAGCTCGGCCGCCCGGATATCTCGATAATAATATCGTAAGCATCCCCTGATCCGGACGCGTCTGTGATTCGCGCGGTCCCGACTCGACAGTGGTAGTGTACACACGTACAGGGGATCGCGTAGGAGCGCCTAGGGTGGCGTCGTCCTCCTCTCCGGAGCAGAGCGGGGTCAAGGGACAACGGGGGAACCGGGTAGGGCGATATAGACGAGGGAACGGGAGGCGCAGCGGGTGGCGCGCGGCGCTCGCGCGGTGGTGGGGTCAGCGCGGCAGGGGAAACGTAGCAGTCGTAGCACGCGGGTTGCCGAGAGAGGCACACGGCAGGGGTAACGGCCACCACGCCGGTAGGGGTGGCAGTGAATCCCTCGAAAGTCCGACGGTGCTTCTCTCTCTCCACTCTCAGTTCCGTGAGCGGAGCCAAGAGAGGCGGGAGATCGTGACGCGCTTCGTATACCGCGCGATACTGTCGTGCGCGGACCGTCGTGTTCCGTTGCGTTCGTTCGTTCGTTCTCTCGCATCTGCCGTACGTGACGTCTCCTCGCGATCTTCGTACACGTCGTTCCGTTGCGACGCGGGGTTGCAAGCGAGACGCCAAGGTGCTGTGGAATCTGCGCTCCTCCGGGTACTCGTTGCGATACCAGAGTGCGACAAATGACGCCTCACCCTTTCCGCGGTGCCGCGAGAAGGGTGGACTAATCTTGCGGGAAGGCAGTGCCGTGAGGATCGCCGTCATCGAGGAAACGTCGCTCGCGCTGTCTTTTCTGGTGAGAGAGGATGACGTCCGCGTGTGTTTTGTAGAACGGAAGAGGTGAACCGCGAAGAGCGCAACGATTATCGGACAGTTCTGCAGAATCTTCCTATTACTACGAATGTGTCGCGACTTTGCGACTGACGTTTGACAGTGATGTCGGAGGGAGAGAAAGAGCTGGTCGTCACACAATCGACCTCGCGCGCCGCACTGGGCTCATCCTTGAAGGTTTCCGTGCTGAGCTTCTCTGCTCCGAGATGAACGGAGTGTGACGCTCTCGGTAGAAACACGAGAATCGCACTCGTCCTCTCACGCGAGATCGATCGTCACGTGCTCCAGACGGCTGCCGGAATTCGCGTGCCGATCGCGGAAGCCCGTCACGTGCCTTTCGCCGCGAAGGAGGGTGGATCGAGCCGCGTCGGCTCTCGATTTATCCTCGCGTTCGCTACCTCGCGGATGCACTTCGATTTTCGTCGACGCGCGCGCGAATTTTTCTCGTCCAGTTTTATTTTTAGTTTTTTTCTCTCTCTCTTTTTTTTTTTTAATCTACCTCCATCACAGGACGTTTCAGTGCGCGCTTTCGAAACACGACGACCAGGCTGCCAACGATGCTCTCGACGCATCCACGCTACGCACGGATTACGTTTCATCCTCCTCTGTCCAACCTTTGCTCTTCCCCTTTCCCCCCTCTTCGTAAAAGAGTGCACGCGAGTTTGTGATTTGACGTGAATGGGATTTACGGGCAAAGTGACAGCTCGCTGGCCGTGACGTACGGCACGTCCTTAAAATAAACGTCGATGATACACGTTGTCGCGATACCCCTATCGTTTCCGTCTTTTTTTCCGAACGTCATTTTGACCCCCGGGCCGCGCAGGGGTGGGGCAGGGTGAGAGAGAGAGAGAGAGAGAGAGAGAGAGAGAGAGAGAGAGAGAGAGAGAGAACGTGACATTGGACCCTCGCGCGCATCGGGCGACTATACGGGAACAATCGTAGCGCAGGAACAACACGCGCGTAGACGAGCGGTTCAAGGGTCGTCGGGACAAAGCGGCCGCGCCATGCATATGCACGAGGGACTTTGTGTACCCAGTTTGCGGCCCGGTGATTACAGGTGGGAATAAACCGATACCGAGATACTGTTGCCTAAATACGCGTCGTGACCCACTTCCGCAAGTTTCGGACATCCGCCTCCGTTCTGGCGGCGAGGGTACTCTACCTACGTTGGTAATCTCCCTCGTCTCGTAATACGAAATATCAACATTTGCACATCGAAATGTGTGCGCGCGCGCGCAAATGCGACGACGAAAGTTAGGCGTTAATTTTGCCCACGACGTAAAATGGAAATATCCCGCGCGAATTTTCGGAGCGAATAACGGCGCGTCTCGTCATCTGTTGTTTCAGAATATATGTTTTGAAAAAATGTCGTTTTTCGCAAGAACCTGCGAAAAAAAGAAAGAAAAAAACCACTCGATCGTAACGAGATCGAAGCGGTTTCTCAATTATTTCGAGCAATAATACAGTGATCTCTCGATTGTCGTTTCATTTTGCTCTACATTTAGTTGGACGTCCCGATATTATTTTATCTGAACGTACATTACCGCGTATATGAAGAACGATAATTTACGATCGACTTTTTTAATATTCGAAGCACGCGGAAGCGCGTATCGGTGTATCAATCCACAAGTACGGCCGACCTGCCGGGACGATCAATTTAAAAAGCCGTCCGTTTGCACGAAACACGAAGATGATTTATGTCCATGTCTGACGCGAATAGCGCTCGCTCGCTCTCGCTCGTTCGTTCGCGATCCGGCAGCCGACGGTACGAAATTATCCGAGATATCTCAATTAGCCGCGTAAATCATCAATTGATTCGAAAACCAAACGATAAATGATTCGCGCTGTATCCGCATTTTCTCATCTACGGGATATGATTTTCTACGGAATTTTGCGCTCAATGAAAACGGAGACGTCGCCGTAAATCAGCTGATCGCGATCATCTCGTTTCCGCGCGAGTTGTGATCAGAGATTCAGCGAAATCCTATTAAAGATTGCGAGTCGATCGAACGTGTTGCGAAATACAATGGCGATCGTAGAGTATTACATATGCCTGCATTTACCGCGGACTTAAACACTGATCGTTATACGCACGCGGGTATTACAATTGTTGTAAATAACACAAAGAAATAACGTTGATAAAGTAAATAATTTATAATAAACATTTTCCGTTGTTGTTTTCATCGCAACGCGCCGACAAAAATTGCAATGTGACAAACATGGTCGACGATATTATTGTAACGACATTTCTTTTTTTTTAAATCATTAATCCCCATTTTTACCACACAATGCAGATTAACTTTAATCTTGGTTTAATTTACTCTTTATCCTCTTCTACATAACTCTTTATAGACCCAATTGCACCAACGTTACTTTAACTTTAAGCGAGGCTTAAAACTTTCTCCTTCTCTGTCTCGCCTTTAAAGAGATAGATAGAGAGAGAGAGAGAGAGAGAGAGAGAGAGAGAGAGAGAGAGAGAGAGAGAGAGATAGTAACATCGATGCACAATCAGGTCTTACTTAGAACTGGGAAAAGATAAAAATAAGTTTTATATTAAATTCAGTATCTTTTAAGACCGCTATATGAATATACAACAAATTAGAAATAAAAGCTCTAAACGGTCAATCTGTAGTGCTTAAATAATTCCATGTGAATTTATGTATTCATATCCAGTCCTGCAAATTACGCGACGAATTTTAATCTTCAGTCTTAAAGATGCAATTTTAACAAAATTAGAGCAGTAATATTACAAATTAAATTGATGAACAAATAATTTAATGATATTAATATTCATAGACATCCTGAAAGATGTCTATAATACGATAATAATGCTGATATATAAGCATCAAATCAAAAAGTTAAATTAGAGATTAGAGTTAATCTACATCGATAGAAATGGATATCAGAAAAATTTGAAGAGTAAAATGAATCAAGATTAAAGTTAATCTATGTTCCTAAGTACATCAAATTTACCGATATGTGATTTTTTTTAACATATTGATCCGTAAATTAGTGTACACGTATGTTCAGCGTAAATATTGTGCTTGCCCGAGTAATTTAAGACAGCGGATACATAAACTAGCGGGGGACTAAATCTGGCTCAGAGGACAACACATTACATGAAGAAACGACTGACGAGCTCTTTCTTCTCCGAACCGGAATTCATCCCGACATCTGTAGTCGTGTCGCTTACAACGCTTTAGTGTCCAAGTTTAACGAGTCCCTCTTACGGCGACATTACGCCCGGGGGACTTCGACCAGGATTCTGATTCTTCCGAAACCCGATAATCGGACTGTGCATTCGGTAGTAGTGAATGAATCCGGTTTGTTCGAGAGAGAAAACGTATCGTCGCGATCTCTTCTATACGCAGGAGATTAGAAGCGACCGCGTCGGGAAGTCGAGTCGTCGATTTCCTGACGCGGAGCTTTCGCAAATTCCAGATTCCTCGGTGGCGTCTTGTGTCGATTGTTGATTCTCGTGGTCTATAGTCTGTGAAGTGTCGATTCGCGCCGCTGAGAGAGAAAACACGGCGATTTGGTGCACGGAGAGATGTGCGACGTGGACAAGAGGTACGATTTTGTCGCGGCAGAACTGCAGCTCTCTCGTGCGGCGGTGCATCGTCGATGCTGAATCGCGTGCTTGGCACGTACACGGTGGTGGTGGTACTCGAGTGGACTCTTTCGCGCGGATGACAGCTGGACGTTTTCGCCGCGGGGGTGACAGTGAGATCCTCGAGCTCATTGTCAGTTGAGCTGGGAAGAGACGAGTCTCTCGCGTCGCTGAGAGTTCGAGACACGCCGTCGGTGATATCCGACGAGGACTACTGCGCGAATCGGGTGGTGATCTGTAGTGATGCCGTGATGGGCTGCAGCTCGAGATCGTTCTTCCTGACCACGCTCCTCCTCGTGGTTGGATTACTGTCGATCGCCCTGTTCGCCGAGCTATCTTGCGCGACACGTAAGTGTCCTCTGGTTTCATATTTATGGCAATTATCGTGAATTAATTTTTCAATGGATTTATTAAAAAATTCAGTTGAATTTTTGAAAAATAATTGTTTTTTATAATTATTTTGATATATAATCAAGAAATATATATATTTTTTTAAATATTCATGTGTGTGTATAAATACGTGGATGCTATTCAAAATCGGGTTGTTTGAAAAAAAATAGATATGAAAAATTTATAGTAAAAAATTAAATTTTATAAATATTAAAATAAAGGTATTAAATTAATTTTATTAGATACGTTTATTTTAATTTTTATCTTGTTCTTTTAAAGTTTAATGTACGCTGTTTATGAAAATTCAGGCCGTGTACCTAAAATATTAGTGAAATATTCGACTTACATTTGTAAATTTTATGGTTAACCAATTGAGTGTGCCATTTAATTGTGTATAATTTAATATAATTTAATCGGCGTAAAAAATACACAAACGATACAAATATTAGTCGAATTTGAATTCACATACGAGAGTTGATTTAAAAAAATTTTTATTAGTTAAGCGATAGTAGGAACAAATTTGTAATTTATGAAAAATTACATTTTATTGCAAATTTAATTGCAATTTTGACGTAGAAAATGTTAATGATAGTATTGCCTTTATATTCATTATATGATAAACGAAGGCACTCGTTAACTTGGCTTTTCACCCGTTATTGCATTTTCTGCCTTTGTGAAACTCTATCGATATTATCATGTTAAGGGCAAGATGATCATATAATGAACGATAAATGCATAACTTGACTGTAGCGCTGACGTGAAAGATTTCAGTTATGCAATTCAATAATGCATGCGCAATAGAGACTTATAATGCGAATTGATATAGAATATTTTATAACTTCTATCCGATGTAAATTTCATGATGCACGATAAAAATTCCAATGCACGAATTAAATTTCTCTCTTATAGTAATATTTTAACATTGTTTATAGTAACTTTTATTACTTAATGTCAAGCTTGATAAAAGAATTAAAATGATAATAGAGAATGAAAAATGTAAATTAAAATAGTAGAACTCTTCATAAACATAAAGAATATAAAGCTCTGTTCTTTTTTTTTGTAATGTAATATTTTGGTGTGCAACTCTTACAAATCAGAAAGTAATGATAATTATGAAAAAATACGTAGTATTAAAATATTATTATGAGTTAAAAATTCAACGTTTAAATGCGACTTGGTATTCAGCATGATAGTAACTATACTACATACAATTTTTTCAAAATTTTTGTTATACGTAAACGGTTAAAAAAATATATACATGTTTACATAAATTTCTGAGAGAGATCGACACTTCCGCATATAGTAGGAAGGAAATGGTGTTAAAATCTGTCCTCTCGGTTTAAAGCGACGCGCCCAAAATTATGGCAGATTACGCGAGTGTAATATAAAATTCTCGCTTCGTATCTTTTCTCGTCCGCGCTCTTCCCTCTCGAAATACAATCGCGTAATTGCGGGCGATTAGCATTCCGCGCAAGGAGATCGCGGAGATTCCGTCGCATCCGGCCGAGGAAGCCTCTCATTAGACTGCGTACCGGAACTCGATGGGTCTAATTATTTTCCGAGTGCCTGCAAACTCGGAGAGATTCGCGTTTCGGGGGTGATTCGAATCGGGGTCACGTGCATGCATCGATATCCCTTTCTCGGTTCCTGTTCCTCTCTCCCTCTCTCTCGTCCACGTATATGTTTCCCTTTGTATGTCCCTTAATGCTACGTTCGCGCATGTACCGACACGCGCGTGTACAGCCGCAAACTGTTCCT
Organism: Cyphomyrmex costatus; assembly: GCF_001594065.2. Taxonomy (NCBI): domain Eukaryota; kingdom Metazoa; phylum Arthropoda; class Insecta; order Hymenoptera; family Formicidae; genus Cyphomyrmex; species Cyphomyrmex costatus. The sequence continues at coordinate 1,989,337 of NW_017276922.1, forward strand.
CTGCTTCTGCACAAGCAGCCATTCCTGAAATAGATACGCGCGAGCATATTTCGCGAATTGTGCGTGGAGGTTGCTCGTGTAAGAAGAAGCATGGACCCGTATCTATAACTTGAAGGTAGTAACATTTACGCTCGGCTTTATGAGTCGTGCGAAAATGTTTACGGCTTTCGTATGTACGATAAAAGCTGCCGTAAACACTTATTTTGGTTCTTTTATACGACATTATCGAAGGAATGTGCTTTCTATAACATTATACATACGGACAAAGATATGTGTTCGTATTGTAAGAGAGATTTAAATAAATTTGCTAAAGAGGTACATTTTTTTATATCTCTGTTAAAAAATGCAATATGATATTGTTTTTCTCTGTCATACCATCGATGTGAACAAAAATATAATTATGCGTATATAAGAGATTTGGACGAATTCAACCGTATTTATCGAAATGTCAACACGATCGAGTAATACAAAAGCTACAAATTTTTTGAATTAATTCCGGCTGACATTTCAACAGTTGTCACGCCGGCTTTTGGAAAATGATTAAAATTGTTTAAAAAAAAAAACCGAATGAAAACTCGAGAACATCGCGCGCGTGATGATGAAATGGCCTGTTTAGTCGAGAGCGTACGTGAAAAGACAGGGACGACACAACGAAATATAATCTCCCCTTCCCTGCTGTGTCGGATCGTACTGGATTGTCAGGGGGTTGAGTTCTCGGTGGATGATGCGGTGGGTGAGGGAACGCGGGCGTAAACGAGAGAGGCGATGGAGGGGACGACGATGGCTTCTCGCTCAAAGGACGCTGAAGCGAATGGGATGCGGACGTCGTTGTCACGACCAGGCGTGAGGTCGCTGATATTCCCTTGTCTTTTATTAAGGAGGGCTTCCTTTCTACGTTTGCGCCGCTCGTTTCTCCTTTCACACTCTCGTTGCTCTGTTTAGTGGCCGTTGCCGATGTTCTTTCCTATGCGCTTCTCTCTGTCCGTCTCTCGTTGTACTAACACCGCGCTGCTGCTGCAATATACGCCCCCGCGAATAATGCTATAATTATTTCTCCGTTCCTTTTTTTTTTTTTTACTTTTTGCTTTCTCCCTATCTATTTCTCCCTACCTCCACCTGTATCTCTATCTTTCCTTTTGCCTAGGTTCATCTTCGTACTCTCAACTCTCTCTTCTTTGCGGCACCGCGTCCGCCCCGCCATATGTTGTGCTGCTTTTTTTCTCGTAGTCATTAACGCGCAGCAAACCGTGCGATGAATGTTTAATTTCGGCTTCCTTGCGGTCCACGAGAAATTGGTGGATTGCTCGCACGGTATTTTCGCTGGAATTGAAGTACGGAAAGTTTTGAATTTATTTAAATAATAAATTAAAAAGCTGTATTACTGACAGTCTGTGCGATAAGATGGAGTAAGCGAGAAATATTTTTAAACGATTAAACAATTTTAAACAATTAAATAAACAAATAATATATATCAATTTAAAAGATAAGCTCTTTTTTTCATACACAAAGACATTTGATATTTTCTAAAACTGTTTAATCTCAAACTCACGAATATTATTTGGTGATCACGATTATGCGGTATAAGTATTAATTTTGGTTTCACTATACGACGAGAGGGTTGTTGTGATACTGTTATCCCCTTGCAAGTACGCTCGAAAAATAGCGTTTGCTTGATATCGCTCTGTGTATGATGCAAGAACTTTTGGAAGATATCCGCGAACGACCTCGTTTCCTTCCTTTGCTCCTTCGGTTCTTTCCAGAAAACTTCCTTGCTCTTTTTCCCCGACCGAGCGATCTCCTCGTCGTCTCGAATTCTCCGTGTTTATTCTGGACCTCTCTTTGAGACAGTATGTAATTATATTTGTCCCAGTATATAATACAGTGTTTTTTTTTTTCCTCTCCTGTCATTATGTAGGCATTACGTACTTCAATAAGACGCGTTTGATTTTACGGCGGAGTGGCAGCGCATAGTAGAGGCTTCGTTTTGATCAAAAGCGCCGCTTTAAGAGTTCCGCGTCCTACGCCACCTTTCAAAGTACCATTTATTTTTTTTTATGTTGCAATATTGGCTTTTGTAAGAACGCATCCGACCGTTATAGATATATCTTAAATGTTACACGCTTCGTTCATCATCTGTTTCGCTTTGTGGTTAGCTATCTTGAGCTCATGCTGCTTTGTTCGATATTTTTCTTACTCTCGCACGTTTCTTATTAAACGCGGCACAAATAAATGCCGTTAATGGTGTAATGGCGTGATCATTTCTAAGATGATAACGAGATACGTTTGTGTTTCTTCGCACCGTGTTCTTTATTACCACTAACTCGTCTGTCTACGATCTCTTTATGCAATACCATATTTTTGCATTCTTTATCTGCTCTCGCGGTCTCGCTTTTTATGTCTTTTTCTCTATTCTTCTGAGTGGACATCCCAGTTTCCACTGTCTCATTTTCTCTATCATGTTCTCCATTTCTCTCCCTTCCTGTCTTTTGATGCGACGTTTTCCTCTCGCGTTTCGCTTTATAAACTATATATTCCTATTTCGCGACGATTCTTGCACTTTTTGTACATACCCGTTAGTGTCTTGTATGTCGAGATTTTTCAAAGCGCGACACGGATTCGCAGGTAGTATCCTAGAGCGTCTCACTTTTCTGGGTCACTCTCCCTCATACCTTACAAACGTCGTAATAAAAGTTTGCGACTTCTTCGTAAGGCGGGCACACCTGCGGTCTCCTCCCTCCCTCTCTCTCTCTCATCGTGTGTTCTTCGCTTTACCCTCGTCCCATATCCGACGAGATTGATAACGCATCTTTTTATAGTTTGGATCGAACGGGGCTTTTTGTCGCTCGTTGAGGCGTCTCGCAAAAAAGTCGGTCCCGTCATCAGCAACGCCGCGGAAATCCGTGTAAATGCGTCGTCGATAATCTAAATGATGCGAAGAAATCCCTTTTCTCTCGGCAGCTACCACGTATCACGAAGAATGCGAACGGGAGAAAAAAATTGAGTGAGCGCACTGGCTACATCGCGCAAATCGATTTTAGTCGCGCTCTACTTTTACACCGCGTGCAAATAAACGCTCGTTACAGGCGGCAGATTTTTCGTGCTCTAACGAGTGACTTATAGGCAGTAAACAATACTTGGATCCACGTTTGTAGCAACGTCACGCCATTTCCCTGGATTCCGACGTAACAGCCAAATAAGAAATTATTGTCTCTCTCTCACAGTCCAGTTCGTATAGTCATGATGAAAGCGACATGTCGACCCTTTGCGAATATATATATTCGCCATGTATCTGATTTTGAGAAATTGATATCGAATAATAGTTAAGATAGATAGGAGAAACCGAAACTCGTTGGGAAGTTGGCATCGCGTTCCATTTACGTATTTATGGCGAAAGAAATAATGGAAAAGTTACCATAAATATCTCTTTTGTAACATAGATACTTTTTCCTAAGTTTTATTTAAACCACAAAACAAGTACATTACAATAAAACAAATCTGATTTTAAAGGAGATTAATAAATTTTTGAGTGTTTCATCATTTCTTACTCATGCTTTTCAGTTTGAGAAAGTATTGTAAATCAAGTGACGTATTATTAAAAAAGTATTTGTTACTGTACATATTATTTTGAGTAATAACTACTTTGTTATAATAAAATGATTAAAATCAGACATATGTAGAAACGTTGATGACTCATATTTGAGGAAAAGCTTGACTTGCTGTATCACGCGAGTAAACATTACAGTTACAACGTAACTTTAACGCTTTGTATTTAATATTTCTATTAATAAGTATCTATTAAAATAAGTAGAACTAAATAAGCTAGAACTGAAATAAATTATACTTGTCTTTCTGTAACATTTTGCTATTTAATTGATCATTACAAAATAATTTTAAAAGATACAATTTTTACTAATTGTAAGAAGTTTATACCCATTATCTGTTTTATTTTTATTTTTATGGCGCTTTTATTATTTTAATGTAGAATTTATAGGAGCAATTTAAAACGTGATATGTATAAATTTCTTGAGGCAAATTGGCTACAATATGCAGCATGTTCGTATTTTACGTATAATTTTACGTATAGCTATAAAGAAACTATCAAGTGTGAATCATTCTTGATATGAAAATGTAGAGATAGGTTTTCTTTGTCATATTCTTTTAGTACATTTTAATCATAATAATTAATTGTTTAAAAAATCTAATGACGAACTGTGAAAATGACCCAACGATCTCCGGACTCCCTCACTCGTGTCACGATAGTTCCTGAGTAGGTTGTGTTTTAAGAAGAAAAAAGTCATTTTAGAGATGAGATCGCAATGTCGATACGTTATTCTGACTGTAATCATGAAAAAAAAATACTGTCACGTCGGGACAATATGCTATAAAATATTACGGACCTCATAAACTCTCGTGGTTCTCTGTCGCACAGTTTATCGACTCGATTCGTGGTGCAGGGCAAACGTTTTATCGTCCGTTACGACAGATGCGAAATTGATCAAATTGTGAATTTTTTCACGACCGTTCGCCGATCGCGATTACAAAATTATTGACCGTCCGGCACTCTAACGCAACGCAACGTAACGCAACGCGATGTAACGGCGGTTTGCGATACCGATGCGCCTGGTCTCGTTTTATTGGCGTTGCTCATCTCAGCGTGAACGGGCGATATTACGCATTAGAGATTACGCTTGTGAGCCGAGTTCGGCGTCGGATCGCGTTCGTTTTCGCGAAACCATCGAACCGGGAGCAATCGATACGCGGTTCCGTGAAATTATGAGCATCATCGCGCCGACGTTTTATCCATCCCGAGGATTTATATTTCGAAAAATCCCTCGGCAACGAGCACATCGTGTTGCGTAACTCTGGTGTAGGATATATATTATTCTTTCGCCATATGGGATGCGTGAATTGAGATAAATGCATTGAATTGTATATAAATGTATTGAATTCTCTCGATAGTGTACAATATACCTATAACGTTAGATTTAGTAAATTAAGTGGATATCAAATTTGAAAATGATGAAAATGTTTTCACACAATATCATGTGAGCCCTATTAATTTTATTTGAATCTTAAACATACACATTTATTTAGGAATCAATGAGAAAAAGTTTCGCTGAATTAATACAATAATACTGCATATACCATTACATTTAAGAAACAAAGGTACATGCATTATAGAATAGAAGATACTTTTGCACTCGTTACAGTTGGAAATCCATGTTACTCTTGTTAAAGTTTCTAGGGTTTCTAGCATGCGTAATCAAGGACAGTAAGTTCAGAGTTAGAGTTGCGGTTCGAGGACTGCTCTAAGTTTGACGACGCTGTTTGAGACAATTAGCGTCTTTGACGTTAACGACATTAATAATTAATAATCGATATTTCGAAATTTACCAACTTCGTGCCGCGGCTTCTCTCCGTAACATTGGTAATCGCATTCACGGTTGAATTGAAATACAATGTGCTCGTCGATCCATACCTGCGAATATATTAATTGCATGCTTTTGATAAGAGCGCAAACAACAATGTTATTGGAATATTAACGCATCAGCGAAAGCGTAGGTTATTGTGTGACCGTGGTATTCCCAATTGTCCGGTACGGCTGTTTATAAAATCCGCATTGTTACGATACGATTGGATACGAGAATGTTACAAGAGAAAAGTATTCGCTTTGAATAACGCTTTGAACGAAGTTTGAACATTGTGTCGATTTGATGAGTATATTCTAAGAACTAAGAATGGTTTCTAGACGATTTCGAAACGTTCTTTGCCTATTTTATTCTCAAAAATCTGTCGCGTTAATTATAAAATAAGATTAATTTTCTACTCTTTTATTTGCTTACATGATTGTGATAAAATTAAATTTCTATTATTATTTTTTTTATCAATCCTATGTGATAAAAATATCTTTGTGTTATATTTTTACATGTCTAATATTTGAACAAGACTATGATTGTTCGTTACTAGTTTCTGTGGTCTGCGAGAATAGAATTTGATAATCGGCAGTGTTGCTGTCAAGTCGCATTGCAGTATAGTTAAATGAAGCACAAAACAGTTCATCTTCCGCTTACGTCATCGCTTTTAAATAATCGATATCTTTGATATTTGCGGCTTCATTAATAATCCATGATGGACATTCAAACCCCAAACACTATTCACTATTATTGTAATACTGTCCTCACGGTCTATTTGATGTCGATGTGAGTGAATTTCATTGCTTAACGTATCTCTATCATATTCTGTCGCATAATAACTATGGCAAATTGTTTTCATTGATTTAAATTTAAATTAATTATACTGGCACCGATACAAGATAGTTGTTGTATCAAGCATCGACATATAAATTGAGAATGGTCGTGTTCTGTTTTATTAAACATTAATGCTTTCGGTTGTCAAATTGAAAAAGAAATTGGGACACAATTTTCTCATTGTTATAATTCTGTTCATGTGTAAACGGAATAATGACAATGATAAAATAATATACAATTGTGTCTCAATTTCTTATATGTATATAAAGAAAATTATATATAACAAAATTATATAAAATCGTGTTCCAATTTTTATCGATATATCGTAAAAATTACCTCTCAATTTTTTGTTACTATGCGCTCCTCGATATATGTTTTTTCCAAATCTTCCACTATATATTTAAACTCGTAGTCTTATGACTGTAAATCTTGTAAACAAGCATGTGAAATACTCAGAATAAAGTTTCTTATTTTGAGATACATTTAATAGTGACATTATGATTACAGAAACATAGAGCGTTTTTAACTGATAGTGTGAAGCAAAACAATCAACTTTCGTGAATTTATATTAAAATATCGTACGATTGTTGTGAGATACTCCGTAATATTATGATATATACGCGATGAAATAGTTATTGGATGCTTGCTTTATTAAATGTCTTTGTCCCAAGTGATACAAGATCAAGTTGAAAATAAATTACTTATTCTGCAGTTATTCTGTTGGGAAAATGCTTTCTCTTCTTCGTTTATTGCACTTACCGCAATACAATACTCTATAACGCAATACTCTAACGACACTTGTAAGTAAATTATTAACTAAAATTGCGTATCAATTACTAGAGTATATAATTATTGAAACAATGTTTTATAATCTTTTTGTTTTATCTTATATCTAATGAAAATCAATAAGTTTCTTTTATTCAACATGTGACAGTGTAAAGTATGATGTTTTGCATCTTTTAATAGTTTAGTACCGTATTTCGAGGAATAATATCACTACGACATATGGCGTAGTGTTGTGAACCTATACCAGTTTAAATGTTTTGCATCTTTTAATAGTTTAGTACTCGTGACCGTATTTCGAGGAATAATATCACTACGACATATGGCGTAGTGTTGTGAACCTATACCAGTTTGAGTTTTGCTATGCGAATAACAGGACACATGGCACATGAAACAATTAAATAAAGTCATACAGCAGCCAGTATCAGTATGTTAGTAATAGTTACGAAATAAACATATGCCAAATATTTTATTTCTTGTATTTTAACATAATATTTTAACATAATTTGTATTTTAACATAATGTTAATTATTGCACATTCTATACTTGTTCTATGAACTCATTAGCGTTATGTAAGAGAATGATTAGTTTTGTTTGATAATTAATTGAAACGAGAATCTCTATGTGTCATCGTTATTATTATTTGCAATGTGCTCGTGAAACTAAAATTAGAAAATACGAAATACTATTGTATTTCGTAGTTATTATGATAAAACGATTGTTTTACCTTGGACTAAAAATTTATAAATATGATTCATAAGTATCGAAGCTATTTATCGAATCGAATTGTCGACGATATTTTTCGTGATTTATTCATTTAAAGTAGGATTTAAAACTATTATCAAACAATCATTTATAATTCACTCTTTACAATTTTTAGAGTGGAATCAAAAATATAAAAAGTAAAATCTGACTCTTAAAAATTGATAATTGAGTTTCTTCTTTTTTAACACCGATTCAATTGTAATACTTTAGTCTTAAGATCGACCATAACTCAATTCTTTATCAGAAAGGTGACGATGAATACAGGGTTTAGTGAGCAATCGTAAGTAGTTTTATTGCATTTGTCTTTATAATTCGTAAGGAAGTCCCAAATAGCGATTCCACTTTTTCTTCTTAGTACGCTATCTTTCCAACATTTGGGCGTCGGGATGTCAGCGATTGCGGCAATGTCATGCTTGCGCTTTGCGCTGATAAACGGGACGTTACTTGCGCGTGCTGCAGAAAAGTGCTTTCAGACAGCCGAGGAGATTTACGAGTACGATAGGCGCTTCGAAACGCTGAGCTGATAAAAAGTCCGTCACTGAAAATTCGTGAATTTTCGACCAACTTATGAAAAACGAGTTTTCCCTTGTCAGAGAGGGGGCAAGAGTGCGAACAATGAAATGAATTAGTATCTGACAATAAGAAGTATTTGAAATGACATGTGTGTAATAAGTATCGATGAAAAGAACAAGAGAATGAGAAACAAATTTATTATATTTATTATAAATCTATAAATATATCATTATCATATTGTTACATTTAAAATAAGATGTGAAAATTTAGGAAATATTAATTTATACCTTCTAATGCAATCTTGATTAATTATTGTAATATCGGTTGCACATGTCTGACTAATTTTATTTCAATATATTAATTTGTGGTATTAAAGTATGAGAGATGTTGTATATTATTAGTTAGGTGGAATATAGTATGAAACATGATAAGTCCTCAATATTTGTTGTTTGTAATTGGATATTGATACAAATAATTATGATTTATTGTGTAACGTATGTTACCTAACTAAAACGATTTTATTATAAAGTTAATCAATGGATGAAATGGTATCTGGCAAAAACAGTATATTTTATAATATTTAACTTAATAGTTATCAAATTATTAAGTGATTAAATTATTTCAATCAGTGACGATTTAGTTAACTGAAATAACAAAAATATTAATTATTTAGAAATTTTGATAAAATATGTGCTGTGTTTCATTAAAAAAAATTTTCTTTTATACATAGAAAATTTTAAATAAAATTATTTATTTTTTATTTGCATTTATGAATATTTTCAAAGGTTAATTGCATATTACTTGATTGAATACATTGTCTGATCGATCATAACGCTTCATACCCGTTTCTATCAATGTAGATTAACTTTTATTCTGATTTAATTTATTTTTTATCATTTTTAATTAGAATTAGAAAAGGATAAAGAGTAAATTAATTCGCGATTAAAGTTCATCTATAACATTAGTAGAAATGGACATAAGTCATGATATAATCTCTATGTAATTTTACTAACGATAACATGATTAAACGGACGTTCAATCAATCTGCATTAGGATTACGTGGTTGTAAATTAAATGCGTATGTCGTGATGTGCGACGGAACATCGGATTTTATCATTGTCGTTATGTTCTAAAGATCTTCATTCAACCTCAGAAATCCGTATTTCTCTTCTTCTCTCTCCATGGCAGAGAACGTTTTCTCCGGAAACGACGGCTGATCTGATCATTTATTTTACGCGTGAGGACTCATTTCTCTTGCATTACATCAGACCGCCGGGCAAGATTTATGTATTTTCGAGGATAGAACTGTAGTATCTGCTTTATGACTCGGCAGATGAGCGAAATGGCTTCCCATCCTCGTCGCTTCTCCTATAGAATCCCGGGGGAGTCTTTCCTGGCAACGACCACGTTGCTGTGCACGACTAACGCATCGACAACTTTTAATGTTCCCTTTTGATTTGCTATCTCGTCCTTGCTGTTCCTTCGTCGTTCCTCTACGTACTCCATACAGTTTATCTGTTCGTTCTCCATCCAGCGACGATGGTGTAGGAGAGAAAAATGGGTAGTACATTGGCGTGTCATTTGGCCCCGTAAAAGAATTCTCTCTCTTTCTTTCTTCCTCCGCACGAGCAACAATGCTTTTATATACGTCGTGACATACGCGACATGGGGAAATCGACGTTCCTCAAACGATTGTATGTATCGCCCGCAATTGCATACGGCGGCATTTTGCATTTCCGAATGGCAAGAAAGAATCGAGGAAGGAATGAACGCGAATGCGATACGTGATTGTGGGAAATCGACCGAATAGTCGTATACCGATCTCCGAATCGAATGAGCCATACTTGACTCGTCATTTTTGCTGTCATCGAAGAGAAATTTCCCTCGAAGTCTCCGAATGTTTGTACTTTCGTTCCGCAAATCACACAGGGAATTAACAGTAATGGCAACGTGTTATTACTATTCAAAATTCATTGAAGTGCTGCTTTTTTATTATTTACTATCTGCATTTTTTTCTTATCGGTGAACTTAATGAATCTTAAAAATGCTTGACGGTATTCGTGCAATATTAATAGCATTTTCGACAAACAACTTTCAATTGACAAACAACTCTAGTTACATAATCAATAAACTCGAATCAATACTGCAGTTACGCGAAGGAATGTCACGCCAATTCTTTCGGTATATATTGACAACTTCGTGCTTGCGGAAAAGAAATAAAAAGCTTCCATATTTCTTTGGATTATATATTTGTCAAGAAATAAGCATTAATAAAAAATATAGATATCTATAAAGATGTTAGGAAACAATAAATTTTGAAATAATTTTAATAGATAAATATGCACGATTAATTGATGTTTCCAAAATATTTTTAGATATATTTATAAATATATTTTTAATATGTTTAATATAATTAATTTCATTAATATTTTGTTCGTTTTTTTGTGTCGTGTTTGAGTCTATCGATTTTCGTAATAGATTTATAAAATTCAATCGATTCAATTTTTTTCGTTATTTTAACGATATGCTTAAAAAAATTTGTTTGCCCACAGTTTTAATGGAATGTTAGAAACGATCGTAATAGATTTATAAAATTCAATCGATTCAATTTTTTCCATTATTTTAACGATATGCTTAAAAAAAATTTGTTTACCCACAGTTTTAATGGAATGTTCAATATCATATCATGATAGAGTCTTGCGCGATGATATAACAGTCACTTCTAATCTTTTGATCCACATTTTCGATGCACGTGAGCGTGTGTACATACGTATAAAGCTGCCGCGTAAATTTCGCGCTCGTCGGCATGAAAGTTTCAGTGTTCTCGGCGCACTTTTCATTCTAAAATTTTCATGAAGGCGCATTGATCCGCGAACGATTCATCGGATGCGTCGACATACGTTTTATACGCCACAACAAATTTTACGTACATTTGTACGCGATAAACGTTTTCAAGTCGTCAGCATATTGTTGCCGTCAGTTTGCTAAAAGCACCGATTATTGGAAGAGTTATAACAATTGCTCGACAATGTTATCGTTTTCGATTGCCTTTTGACCTATCGTTCGTCGTATCCGCGGCAATATTCGCGGAGCGAGCGAAATGGATGGAGACGCAAACTACACAATTAACGTAGTTAATGCGAATACTTATGGCAAATAGTTGACACTTTCTCCTACAAGCTATACAAGTTGCTATATCGGTGTACCAGCGAGTATCGAGCGTTAATATTCGCGATGTTGACGCATACCTATATCAGCGTAATTTATATACAGTAATTTGTAGTGGCACGGGTAGTTCAATCCCAAGTGAATAAATGAGTAAAATAATTTTATTTTACATTTGTATAAAGTATATATATGTATATGTGAACGCGAGAAGTATTCATACAGGGACAATTTTTACAAAATGCATTATTTATAGAAAATAAACATTAATTAGCAATTTATTAATATAATGAGTATATTCTATTTTAATGTAAACAAAAAAGCTTTGCACAAAAGTAGCTGTATTCATGATTTAAAAAATGTCTCGATTGTATATAGTAAATATGTTTTCTTATATCAAGTAATACAATTGTTGGGGATTACAATAAATACACCCTTTTTTTCTAGAGTGAACTGAACAGTGCTGCTTTAATGAACTTAACAAAAAATCACAATTTCAAATGTATCACTGAGATAACGTACGTCTAGTCTTATGGACGGTTCGAGCGCTTCTAACTTAAAAAACATACAACGATATCTTCATACACGCAACGCCCGCTAGCGTCACTCCGAGCATAAAACAAAAAACTTACAATGGTTGACCGGTCGCTATTAGAACAGACTTTCGAATACAAATTTGCACAATTTTTATTTTTATTTATCATTAAGATAATATATTTTAATATTTACACAATACTTTTTTAAGTAAAATAATTTTAAAAGATAAATTAATTTTTTTCTTCGTTAATAAGTTGCTAATTAATGTTTCGAAAAATAAGATTTTTTAAAAAAACATCTCTGTATATATCATATATCCTATATATAATATATTATACGAATACCTTTTGCTCTCACACAGATGATTCGAATTAAATTATGAAGTAAGAAACAAATAATATTTTTTATTATAGGAGGCGGATAAAAGACGGAACATTCGACACAATTCTTCGTTCTTTTCTGCCCAGAGCTTTTGCACATTTCATACGAGCAGTCTCGCCAATCTGCACAGCGCGCGTCGAGTATAGGGGCATTATCTCTCTATAATAATGGCGAGTGCACGAATCGATGGAGAGACAAAAGCAGACAGTCGGTGGGTGGCAAAGGGCGTAAAAGCGGGTGAGAAGGGAGGAGGAAGGTGAGAGAAAGAGAGACGAAGGAAGCGAGAGATAGAGCCGGACGCGAGCTGGGCGTTGCATTATCGTTATATTTACGCTCGGACAAGTCTGTTCAATCGTTATGGATATATATAAGCTACACGGTAGAAACGAGCGAGCAGACCTTCCGTGTTGTTGCTCCTATGAGATGAGCATCCTTGCCTGCTTTCTACCCGTTAATGCTCGGCGCTTCCAGCTTTTGAAAGATAATTGCACATAATGTATAGAAGCTCAATTTGTAATTAGTGTAATTTAAAATTTGATATTTTTTGTACCAGTTGCATGATCTACCCTCTTTCTTTACTTTTCCGTAATAATGAAAGAATTATTTAGTTAATTTATACACACATTTTTAGTATATTAGATAATAAACTTATATTCGTTACTCTTTAAATCTTTTGGAGTAAAATCTCACTCCAAGAGACTAAAAATTGAGCCACTCTTGGAAAAAGAGTAAAAATATAATATTTTTATTCTTGAACAAGAGTGATACATTTTCATTCTTTATAGGAGTGAGATTTCATTCGTTCGAAATAAGATTTTGCTCTTTTTTGAGTGAAAGTTACTCTAAGGAATAATAAAGTTTCATTCCAAAAAATACAAGTGAGATTTTATTCCTTTGGAGTGAATATCACTCCAAAAAAGTGAAAATCTACCTTTCTTATTCAAGAGTGAAATTAAGTTTTCACTTTTTTTTTCAAGACCAATTTTCACCCCAAAAGATTTAGAGAGTAGATAAGTTTACTATCTAAGTATATTACTAAATTGTTTTATACCTACTATGAGAAAAATTATTTTTGTGGAGCATAGCATTATACGTTTATTCTTTGCCATTGTCAAGAATAGGATTAGACAAATCTAATCGGAAAGATCCTAAAATTTCGTAGCGCTTTAGATATCTATTAGTCTTTTGGATATAAACATTCGTCACGTTGGGTCTACATTGCTTTGTGTCCTTCGATTGCGCGCGAATTACATCGTTATTCGTGGCGTCTGGGAAAATTCTATCGGCGCGGCGCATGCCGCGCTGATTCGCTTCACGCGAAGCGAGTGAGCGCGCGTACTTTACCGCGCCATGCATGTAAAACGCCTCCTCCCATTGTCAAGTATTTCGGCAGCAGTGTTTTGCCGGGAAATCGAATCAGCACAGACCGGCGCCGTTTCATCGCCGCCGGTTGTGATTTAACGCGTATCCCTACGCCGACAGAGCGCTTATAGCATTGGGAACGCTTCATTGTCGATTGTGTCGCGCTGAAATCGAGCCCCGGGATCTACTCTCCTCTTTCGCTGAATATCGTTCGGCAGAGGCAACAGCGGTGGCGGCACTCGAAACGGCGCGGCGCATCTCGATACGCCGGAGTATTTGACTGATACAATTGAAACATCAAACATACAGAGCTGATTGATCTTCCTCCTATACGACGTAAAAGAGAATGCCCGGTGGAAGTGTCAGCCGTTTAGTCGTGCGCGCGGAATCGCATTTGCGTCATACGAACGAATATCCCCGCGCAATCGAATATGGTTGTTCACCGCCGATGGGTATTGTGGTGTATTTTCGCGTGCGTTTTTGTTTCTTCTTTTTTTTTTTCTTGTCGATTGTTTTGTCGTATGATTTTTCCGCCTGCAATATAAAAGTTGTACAGATGATTCTTTTATATATGTATACAGAAACCGATTTAGTAAATTTGGAAAAAGGTTGTCTGAGATTCTCTCACTATTTCTTTCTATCTATATAAAAATAACGTTACATTATATATCATAGAAATTAATCGCATATTTTAATTTAATTGAAAAATCAATTATTAAATTTTAATTTTAATAAGTTATTGTTCTCGAGCAAAAAATTAGCAAAAAATAGCAAAAAAATGTGTTATTGGTCGCGTTTGATTGTGCTGAAGTGGCTATGCCAGCTTAATAGACGTGAATCCAACTCAATATGAGCTAACACAAGTTACTTAGTCGTATTGTTAGAATTTGAGACAAATAATTCTTTATAGACTTTTGTTATTGGATTAATCTTAGTGCGTAATTAAACAGGTACTCAATAATTATTTAACAAAGTAGTGGAATGATATAACTGTCGTTAGCTCATCGTTAACTGTCGTCAATTGTTAAAAGCTTAAATGTCGCCTGTCGTATTCAATCAAATATTCAATCAAACATTTAGAATGATATTACAATTATATTAACGATGTCAAATTGCGACGTGCTTACATTTATAGATATTATGAGAGCGTGTGTTTTATAATATATATTTTTAGAGTAAAAAAATAGTTTTTTATATAACAATTTTGAGCAAGGTTTTTAAAATTATCCTTAATTTAAATTATCTTTGCAAATAGTACTTAATTCAAAATGATTCTGATCTAGTTTTCTGTAAAATCTATAATTCAAGATACTGCTATAAGATATTTAAATATCGGGATATTTCAGCTCTCTGGAAAAATGTTTTAATTTTAACTATAAAAAGATCTTTTGCATAAAATAATTTTAAAATCAGAATTAATTATACAATGTCAACAACCAAATATTCTTGCAAACATATATGTATTATATATACGTATATTACTTCTATACGTACTTATTACAAATACATAAGTACACACATCTCCACATTTTCATTAAATTAATATGCTTTGTTATATGTGTATAGAATGCGCATAATATCAGTGCTGATAATACATTTCGTTATCTCCGTTCCATGTGATGCTCGTAACAACCGAGCGAATGGCATCGTCCAAGAGTCCTCCTCCCTCGTAGAATCATTCCAAGCGTTCCATTATATTCCCATTCGATGAATCGACTACACACGCGCCATGTGTCTCCTACGTCGTATACATAGGGGTTATTGCACGGCGGACAAAAATATACGGAGTCGCGAAAGCCGATTTACGTTCTGTATTTAGAACAAACGTACGCCGCGTACATCGTGCACGCTCGAGGAATACGCGTTTACTTATGATCTTATCTAACAAAACGTGGAATGTAATAATTTTGATCATTTGCAAATAAATTAATATAGAAAAGAAAATGTAAATGTTTTGGAATTGGTGTTACTTGCTTTCTCTGCGAGAACATTCTTTGATCAATTTAAAATCGGTCTCCTAACAATGTCAATTTACTTGAACTATTAGAAATTCATACAGAAATATTATTAGGCATGAAAATTCACTGTGATCGAATGTGGTCTCCGCTTGTTACGTCGATTTAATTTCAATCGTTCTAATTTTCAATACGAAACGCTCGATATCTGAAACTTAAATTTAATTTTAACACACATCGTTAAAGTAAAATCAGTTAAAAGACAATTGAGAAATTATCAATATTTCTTAAAATATTACTGTTCGAGATCGGAAGTATCTATTATAGTGTATAAAGTATTGATGTTTCATATATTCTTGATAAAGTATAGGGGAATGAATCTTACGATAACACATAGTGATCGAGTCAGTCGTAGAGAAGATTTATGAAGCGGATCGAATGGATCTCTCCACGATCGAGAGACTTCTTTCATCCACAAGTACGTGTAATGAACCGTTTCCGGTAACGCGATTGACTTTAATTATGGGCCCCCGAAAAGAATCGACGCGCCTTGAACGCTGCGGGCTATTAACTTTAATGGCGACGCAAGGGAAGATACAATGAGACATTAAAAATAATTGACCGCTGGTCTCTCGACTGTCTTCGCTACGTTGCGCGATTGCATCGTCGCTGCTCGCACAACGTAGTCGCTATCGCGCGCCGCGTACAGCGCAACTGCAATACACGCAGGTCGATGTAAATGGGAAGCGAGGCGAAAAAAGTTAATTGCATGTCAGCATAAATAACGCTCGTTTCGGATGTGCAGCACTGTTGTAAATTTCATCATGTCGCGACCACCATCCCCGCGAAGGAAAAATCGCTTCTTTCGGCCCACGGTAGATTAGGTTCACCGCGCGATTAGGTGCATACCGATAGCGGGATTTCAACTTCGCCGGCGATCACGAGAGTCCTTCGGAACGCTACGTGGTTAGATTATTTTTGTAGGACTTGTACGATCGCGCGAGAGAGAGAGAGAGAGAGAGAGAGAGAGAGAGAGAGAGAGAGAGGGGGAGAGACTGCCAAGGACGCCGGTTCGCGAAATTGGTTGTACGAGAAATCAATTCCGGGTTGTGCACCTTGCGTTTTCCATTACTCACCGCGGCTCAATTCTATCTAAATGAAATGGAAACTTTCGCTGTGCCAACGTAAATGTTATCTTCGAAGTGTGCGCGGTTTATGTAAAAGGTAGAGCGCCGTTACGGAATCGTAAAGAAGCAATCGATCATACTGTATGTTAAACGGAAGTGCAGATATACCGCTTTTATATCCAAGCAGGAAACGTGAGAGAAGCTTTGAGTTATAGTATTGGTTTAAGAAGTAGCGATATATTTAATACAATTAACACATCGATCATATGAAATGAAAAATTCATCCGTTTCGATGTATTAATAGTATTAAATCTTTTCGGTGCAAATTCGCAAATATAAATGAAACTTAAATATATTTTATCCTCAATTATATTTAATCGATAGATCTAATATAAATTAAAGAATTTTTACTATTTGGAAGAATTTATAAACATCCTAAAAATATATAATTTATCGATTAGGTATATTGCATATTGATTTGAATGCACGGAGACTTAAACTATTGGAGAATATCACGAAGCATTAATTTAATCCAGCTTATAGGATTGCAAAAAGTTAATTTTTTAATATATTTTATTTAAATATTACTTTAATTTTCATTTTTTTTAAACAATACGTATGACTAACAATTGAATTCAGTGCTTTTTTCCTTTATAAATTTTTAATAACCTTTTAATTTTATTGGCTTTGATGTCACAGAAATTTAATTTTTAATATTGAGAGTTCTGTTTTGACTTTCTTAATTTTATAAATTTTTAATTATAAAATTTATTAGTATTTAATACTTTCTAAACAAAATTTACACAGAAATATTATTAGGCAAGACTTGTCTTGACAAAATATTGTCTTCTTTGTTTATTTGTGTTTAAATATTTTTAATACATATATTTTTAGTGCAAGTGTTTTAAATCATCTTATTCTGTATAAATCTTAACTTGAGAATTATTTAAGTTATTTTTATATTGTAATTTTATTTATATAAGAAACAGTGAGATCTAACAAGATTGAGTAGTTAAGTTTTTTGAATGAATTAGTAGATACACAGGTTGAATGTCATTACTTATGTTTATTAACTTTCAAAAGGGACGATGAAAAAGGAGTTGTTATGACGATGAGACTTTAATGAGGTATCAAATAATTTTAAAAGCTTCCGCTGTAAGCTCTAAGTTAATAGTCTCAGAAACGGACGACGGAAAAATACATGAGATAAATATTTTATATTTTTCCTGTAGCAATAGGTATGCAAATTCGCGTTAATGTTCATACAATTCGTTTAATTCTCGCTTGTTTTTCTCACGTCGTAAATAACCGCCATGGAAATGAACTATGTCAAAACTGACAGGAAAGTCTCACAAATTTCCCATGACCGGGCATACGCATAAAACATGTGTCGTGATAACATTCGGACGATCGTTTAAACAACATCCTACGGGGTTGCCACGTGCTTGACGATAAATAACATTTGTACCTGGCATCGGTTTCCGTCGGTTTGCCGTTGACACCGTTTATTTCTGATTAATTGAAAAGCTCGTGTCACCGTCACGTGTCGCCTGGCGACATTGCGCCGTGCAATTTGCCCTGACACACTTTTTGTTTTTTCTTCATCGCCTTCGTTTCCGGCTGACGGGTCGCCATATCGTAAGTTCCATATTTTTTCTCTTCTCGCGAAAATCATCGAGCGTCGTCAGTTTTTCATCACATTTGTTTGACTTCGTGTCGTTTTCGCCGCCAAGTCGCGACAGAATATCCCTCGGATATATATGATGCGGCACAACAATGAATTATTCGGCGATAAGAACCTCGAGAGTATCTCCTTAATGTCAAACGATATTTTCCCAGCGTATTTCGGGTCAAGGATACAAGCACGATACTCGACTTCGCATAATTAATCCTCGTTATGAAAACGCTTTATTTAAGTGAATGCGTGTTTGAATAAACTAATTAATTTTTATCTTCTCTCTCAATTTTATAGAATTAACGTAGCACGAAGTATAAAATATTTTGGAGCTTATTAGGTTATAATATAAATCGGAAGCATGAAATCAAGTAATTACGCAGAGAAAATATAGTATATATTTTAGCGAAATAAATAAATATATATATATATATATATATATATATATATATATAGCTATAGAGAGCATCAATAATTTGTTCTGGGTGAAATTACAATAACAATTCGCTGTTTTAATTTAATTTTCTGTTCTATCTCTTGCATTTTTTCTTACTTTATTAACATAAATTTGAAATATCAATTAAATTTGCGTATTATATTTGTTTTGATATTTTATAAATAGAGTCAAATAAAAAAAGTATTATTGCATCTATTTCGGAAATGATATATACGAAAAAGACGCGCAGCATTGGCCAAAATACATTAGAGAATTCCTATATATCAAGTGAAGTGGATAATATATTTTGAAGTAAAACAGAGGTACTTAATAATAATTTCAAGATTATTGCAGTAATGCACTCGTTTCTCGATTGGTATTAAATTACGGGTGAAACTAGAATAATAGCATTCCGCGTACTCTCTCGATCGTACTTCTTTCGCGCAGTCGCAGGAAATTACGGGAGCTCCATACCTTTGTTGAAACCAGATCATCTCGTAATAGCGATGAAATTAGTCTACCTCTCACAATCAGCCACACTTGCATTGGTAGAAACTCACGAGATATAAATTGCATATGAAAATGATCTTGACTATCCGTTTTAAAAGTTGCATATGAGATCAAAACGTAGAATTATGAAATAGTGTCATTATTTTGTAATATCACGATTATATTATCGTTGTATTGAACATTATTGATCTTTGGCATGATTTGTATGCTAAACTTTTTTTTATGAAATTATAGTCAGTATAATTTTGTAATAATTTTATTAGATCATGCTACTGAACTGATAATACAAAATTAGTCATTTTTTTCAAAGTGGATGTAATTTGTCTTCCATTAGAGGATAAACTATTCTGGAAAAAATGCAGAAGATGTATGTGATTATCGCAGCTATTATCGAACCAGATGTAATATAACCGATAAAATAGCATTACGGAGACAATATAATAATCGATAAAACAGCATCACAAAGACAATATAACTGATAAAATAACATTATAGAAACTAATGCATTTAATATTGTATAAATATTCCACCACTTACAATTACTTTGGTCGCATAGAAACTGTCACATTGGGCAAGACATGATTAATTAAAATTAGTCATTAAAGTGAAGGGCAAAATCGATAACAATTTTAATGATATGTGGAGATGATTGACGTGTACAGATAATATGGAAGGGATGAATAATACTAGATAGATGTTTTGCATGTGACATGATTAATTATAATGTTTATTGCTATAATACCAATGTAGATTAACTTTAATCTCAGTTCAACCTATTTTTTATTATTTTATTATTTTTCATAATAATTTTTAGAACTAGGAAGAGATAAAGAGTTAGTAAACCAAGATTCAAAGTAAACTACATTAATAGAAACGGACACGAATAACACATATATACACTGTTAAATTTATAGTGTCAAATTTAACTTAACCTAATTTAAGTCGCTACTGCTCTTATCAATATATCGTTATTTTATATTAAAGAAATGGTTAAATTTGAAATTGGACAGTTTCAATTTGACAGTATGTAATATCAAGTTGATATTATATTTCAAAACTAACAGTGTACATGCGCTTGTAGTTTAAATTCGGAACCCAGATCTTAATATATTAGAATCCGTTGTGATAAATTTAATTCAATTTTATACGGATCTATTTGGTTGTATTCTCGAAAAAGCGTTTATCGAGCAAAATACTGATAATAAATCGATTTTGAAACACTTACTTTTTGAATGCACGACGATTTCATCTCGCGGTAAATACTACCGATCAACTTTTACGAAAGTGGAAGTGCGCGGAATAATTTGTTATGTTTTGTTGGAAATCGCGCCGCGAATTCCGTTTTCCTTATTGAGAGACAATTGCGTTAAAATTTCATTTGCGCGAATGGATAGTTACGTCCCAGTACGGGGTTTATTGCATTGTGAAAATAAATTATTCGCGGAAAGTGCCGCGGCGGCACTTTGCAAAACCTTCTCCCTTCAAGCGACTGGATTTCCAGGATCCGGCAGGCGTTTTGACTCGTTGTATGACATCACAAACTTCGTTACGACCGTGTTTGCCGCGGATTTTAAATAATATGCGCCATGCCGCACCGCACTTACATTTCAATCTCTTATCTCTTAAATGATCACGGATGTGCTCACGCGTTTTTCAAAATTTATACGTTCTACACTTTATTAACTTATATATGTAAAATATGCGTTTGACTATACCTGCACATTAACATCGAGTAACTATTATTACTTACATCCTTTTTATCTTGACTGATTTTTAATTTTGCACTAATATTTATGAATTTACATGTTATATTTTAAAAGAACAAATTTGTAAGAAAGAAAAATAACAATTTGTGATTGCTATATTAAAACTAAAAAGTTAATTATTAATTATATTATTAAAGTAGTATTATTAAAGTTAAAATAAAAAGTTTTTTAAAAAATTATGCAACAACACTATTAAATTTAAAACTAGCCTCGGTTGGCAGGATTGCGTTTAATCCCTGCGTCATTCTTGCGAGGAAGATCGCGAGGAAGATCGTAAGATGTCTAAATTACTCTTTTGCTTAAATGGAGCTAGTAAATAGCGGGAAGAAATTTATTGCATTGTGGAAATGTCTGTACCTAAACGCGGAGAAGAGGGGAAACGAATAAAGGCTACGAAGGTTGAGTAAAGCTCATACCATAAAACTGTTGCCAGTTAAAACTATCTATTCTGATTTCTATTCTAAGAGGATAGGATGCAGAGCTATAGGATCGTTTCTCTTTTTACTGCGACAGAATACCTGTTTTTCTTTTTTTATGTAGCCGACTACGGGTGGTGAAGCTAGTAAAAGAAAAGTGGGTATCAAAAAGGATGATTTTATAGAGACCTATCTATGTTAATATGTTAGATGTGATATAGTCATATTTAAAGAACATAATATTAAAAACTTTGAGCTAGTGATGTCATTTTTGTTTATATCTTTCTTATTCTAAAAAAGATTTTGTCGATGTAAATATAGCATCCAACTATTTCATTACAATATTCTAAATTTATGAAGGAGAAAACATGGATAATTTATATTACATTGAAATAGACATTAAGTGTGCTAATTTTATTTTTATTTATCTTTATTTGCAATTTATATAGTTAAAAATTAAGTAAAATGATGATTTCATTTTACTTAATTTTCAACTATATAAAATTCGTGTAAGACGAATTAACGATCCCGCAACTAATTAGATGAGATCGTTTAAACAAGATCCTGCGTGACAACAAATCGTACTCGGAAATAATTGCATTGTCATCAACGAGAGGTTTATGGAAATTCGTGGCTAGACACTTGGCTAACGGTAACCCGGTATAACGAGGCGCGCACTGATGTTGGACGACAAATTATCGCGGCCTGTTGTCTACGTCACCCGCGTTACCTACGTTGCGAAGGCGAGTAATTTGCATTTAGAAGAAGCCCGTCTCCGGCTGGCAGCATTAATCTGATTTTTCTCCCGTAACCACCACAGTTTTTAACTGACGCCTGTCATGACGAGCGCATTGCAGAATCTTCCGTTCTGCTCATTTTTTCGTCCTCCAGACATGCACGTAATTATCACGCGTAGATGAGTATGAGGAGTTGGAATGCATCTAATAAAAATCTAAGATGGCTGAATTATCTAGATCAAAAAATTCTGTGCAAACACAATGCATGAAAAAATACAAATCTTTCTCGATAGATAGGAAATTGATACTGAAAGATTAATGTTGTTCTAATTAAATAATTCGAGAATAATAGAGGTAGATTCGGTCGAAGCAGCTCATAGGCCGATATTCATAGTCCGTTCTTTTTTTAAGACTGTCTTATAAGTAATGTTTTAATCTGTAAATACGGCTCTGTAATTTATGACATCTAAAAATAGTAGGTACTTAAGACTGTTAAATAATTAATTGACTATGCATATCGATATCTTATGTCGTTTAAATATTTCTATGTGAATTTATATATATGTGTGTTCTACAAATTTTGCTCCGAAACTTTATCGGTCTTAAAACATCAATCATGAGCAGAATCAGAATAATATTCTCAATAATCACTTATTAAATTGATAAGCAATTTAATAATAATTGTAATAAGCATCTTTATAAGAATATTAATAATCTGCCGTTAATGAGAATATTAAATCTGCGAATAATTTATAAACAATAATTGTTTAATTTCGTTCTCTTTTGATTCCGTGTGTTGTTTATACATTTACCATTATTATTGATAAATTACAAGTATTATTTTTGTGTATATTACTTTATTACAAAGTGAAGAAATAATTTTCTAATTCACAAAATTGATGACATTGAATATGTTTACGATGGAAAAGCTTATGTCAGATTTATTTGGAACATTGATATTTAATGTCACAGTGTTTCAATATTTAAGAAGTTGTCCAATTATAATAATTAATTAGAAGTTAAAGCTTATGTGTATCGAAAACGAGGTTTAAATCGCTTTGCACATAATTATTATTGCGCGGATTCTGTGCCATTTTCCGAGTTAATGTACTTTTAACGCGCGTTTCCGAAACAATGTTCAAGCGAGTAATGAAACTTTCCTGATCAATACCTCTTTCATTTTTCACAGCGGTAGACGAACTGTATTTTCTTGCGCGATTCTCTTTGCAGTATCGCAAGCAGTAAAACTTTTGTCATACGATCGTGTATTGCTCATGAATTTTATGTTATCAATATCTATTTTTGACATTTACATTTACGTCATTAAACTTTATTTAATTAATGTTATTGGGTCAAGAAAAAAATTTAATCATTGCAGCATCTAAATTTATTGCGAATTACGTATATTATATATTAAATTATTCGAAACGTTTAACATATTTTCAGTAATTTTCAACACTTTCATTATTAAAGGCGTTCAATTAATACATTATTGATATTTTCACTGATTAGATATGAAATTGAATTCTGCTTTAATTAGGTTTTAATAATTAGAAAATAATTAAATCGAGAATATTGCTATCTTGAGTAGTAAATTCTTTAGACTACATATCTATATATATTTTTTGAGTATATTAGAATTAATTATTATACATGTAACATTATCTTCTTGTCGCGAAGTTTTTTCTCATTTGTTGCAACTGATGCTACCCATATCGCAATGTACCAGTACTCTTGACAAAAAGTATGGACATCTATTAAATTTAAGCACACACAGCCATTACTCTGCCACACATGAGTCATTAAAGATTTTTACTTACGCGTTTTATCGCATTTGTTAGTGAAAAATAGAATCGCATGGCTGCTTGCTGCGTGTGTAGTGGTGACGAAATTTACGCGAGTCTACATCGCCGCTCGTTTATTCGTTCATTCGACTCGCAACTCGAGTTTTCAGGCTATAATTTGTCACATTATATGTACGCGCCATTGTAGCGTAAATCGCACAGTATTTATTAGTCGCTTTCGCGACATTTACTTTTTTAAAAAGTGATTCGCATTATCGGGAAGCGATATTAAAAATCGAGAAAAGCTGACAAAATTGCTTTCATACTTTAGGGATTATGGAATGCTACATTGTCCGTAGATTATCCGGAATAGGATTTATCAAGTTAGCACATTGTATTTATAATATAAAAAAATAATAGTTTTATTACTAGTTTTCATAGTTCTACAGTTACTTATAAAATTAAAAAAAATGTTCCGCATTTTTTATACTAAACAATTATAGTTGAAAATTACAGTATTAAACGCTGATAAAATTAATGATAATTATCGATAGAATTACGCTTAGTCTGCGATACTCAAATATTCAGGAAGTAATTTTGTATATCTGCACTTCATTTAGGAATGGTTATTAGTATTTCTGCAATTTTAAACTTTAAATATTTTTTTCAGAGATATATAGAATACAACATAATTTAACATTTTCTTTTCGTGTACAAATTCTTGAGTAATCTCAAGACGATATTTTCCTAATAAAATCTTGAACGCCATTTTCTCATAATTTTCAGAATTTGTTTGAATTTATTCAGTATTTAAATTAACAAGTTTAAAAGTAAAATATTTAAAGTTACGTGCATAGTTAAGATTTTCTATCTTTATTTGTCAAACACTACTTTATCTAAAATTTTTTTTAATTTGCAATAAAATATGTAAAAAATAATTTTATGCTTATAACTTCAAGCTTATAAACTACAGCTACTTTGACGTTTTATATAATACATTACAAATGATTTCGATACTGTTGTATCATACAGAAATGAACTTTTCGTTTTATTATCACCTCCTGCAACAATTTTGTTTAATTTACCGCGAGAATCAACCAAACAACAAGTGTGCGTTTGCAGAAATGCAATGTGATGGACAATATTGTCTCACGGAAATGGAGAATTCCTTCGTCGGCCAAGTGATTTGCCGTAATTGCGGATTTTCGCTTCCTTCTCGCTCTTTCTCTCTGTTTTTCTCCTTTTCCTTACTTTTACTCTCTTATTACCAGCTTTTGCCTCTTCCTCCATCTCGAAAGCTGGATCGCGACACGACTAATAGGACGACCAAGCATGGTCTTGATATTGCACCCGCTAAAAAATGCCAACAAATTCTGTAATCGCGCATCTTCTCGTTCGCGAATTCTTCATTTTTTTTTTCTCTCCCACTCCCTCTTTTGCTTTCGCGGTGCTCAGCCTGCAGCGACGATGATTAAAAGCGCGCACTCTGTAAAGCGTAATTGGATGACTCCGAATATAATTATAATCTTTTGATTCCTTCGCTGTCCCTCTGTGCAAGGCGCGCGATGAAATTAGTTAGTTACAAATTCCGTCAGAGAAAGAGTTGTACACGGAGTACTTGTAATTTAATTTAGTGACATACGCGGTATGCTATAAATTCTAAGCGGTCTGCTTTTGATGCGTAATCCTAGTTATCGGTTTATTGGCAATTCCGATTCCGATTGCAAATGCGCATCATTTCCGCGTTTGTATATAGGTACATACATATGCAATTATGTTACATTGTTTGATCAATTATGTAACTTGATATTATTGTTATAATACAATGTAACATTACAATATCATATTGCACTTTCTATATTATAATGATTACATTAATGTTAACTATGGATTGTGTCATATTATCGCGAAAAGGATTGTGGCGCATTATATATAATACAATTAATTTTATAGTATAATGCAATTAAAATTTATACATGGTATACAATAGATACTCACAAAAAAGTATAAATAATTTAATTTATATTTTACAATTACTTATATTTGACAGAGACGTTAAAATGTCATGGCCTCTCATATTAAATAATTTTAAATTATGTTTAAGTTCAAGATTGAGAAAATTGTTTGTCGAAATATCTCGTATATATCATATTTTAGTAATGGTTGTAATACATATTAATCAATATATTTTATAGTGCTAGCATATTACCGAAATGAATTAATAGTGAGGCGCGACATCAGTATCGAGTAGCGCGACTAAGAAAATGAACCGACAAGGTCTTCCGATATTAAGTGACGCGCGATGCAAATGCAGTCAAAGACCGGCGAGCACTTTAAAGTCCCCTTTAAGAACGCGACATTGACAAGGAGTATATATATATATATATTGTATATAGATAGATAGATAGATAAAAAGATTACTTTACGCGATGTCGATGAACCGAGGCTTCGATCCGTTCTCTCCATCCTCACCGAGCTTGTCTGATATCGACGAGACGATATGAGACTACCTGCATCATCGGCAATTTTTATCGCGTACTTTAACGTTTCTCAAGATAACGTGTTCCCTCGTCTACGTCGCCATCTCTGCCGTCTTTGGCATGATAGAATACACATTTTGTTTATGCTAAAAATTGCACTTTCGACATGGTTTCGTTGGTATTTTTCGATTGGCCACTGCCCCGTTATTATCGCTGTTGCTGCTTTGCCGAGAAATTGAGACGAATTGTATCAGAGGTATCTAAAGCGTGCGGTATTAAATTACTTTCACTAGCCGGTTCGTGGAAGAATTATGAGGCACGACGATAAGAACGAGCGGAGGTGCAGAATGTAATAATAAACGTGCAAGATTCTTGTTCCATGTCTCTTGGGTGGCAGTAGTTAATTGAGCTCCTTTTCTTCTTCTCCGCTAAAATTAATTTCGATTTTCTTTACCGTTTTCATGCGACAACGAAATGAGAAAAACAAGAAAGCTTCAGTTTATAAAGTTGCTTGTGGGTTTTGTGATAATGTAAAGATATCAAATGTCACGGTCTAATGCAAATGAATTGAACGTTTACTTTTTTATATGAAATAGTTTATTTTTACATCACTTTATGTAAGAGGAATGAAACATAATGAATCACAGTATTATTTTGAGTTAGATATTTTGGTAAACTTAATTGATACTGTAGAAATATTTTTTATAATTTTTTAACATTTATGATTAGATCTAATGTTGGATTAATTTCTTATGAGATGTACTAGAAAAAGAGTCTGATTTCATTAATTGGATTTCTTGTAGAAAATGAACAAATCAGAATTTTCTGGTCATGTATTAGAATTCTAGTCGAGATAATTAGATGTCTTATAATGATGATCAGAATTCTGATTAATTAATACGGTCAGAATATTCTGGTTTATTTTTCAATCAGAAATTTGTCTCAGTATGCTTTAAAAAAATTTTTTTAATTTTATTTTTTCTTGAAAAAAGAACCGATTAGTTGATATTTAATTAAAAGATACGATTAAAAAATTTTATCAGACTTGTGGAAATGACCTGATTCTGTAGTTTGCTTCTCCTTTTGTCGGAATTTCCGGAATACGTGAGCACTGTTTGCGAAGTTTGAACGACGAAGCCAGTTTTTCAATTTGCCATACGGACGCTGCGTGCGATAATACGTCGAATTTTTTCGGATGCCAACGGCATTGCAAAGCTTTCCCGATCGAACGATTTCGGCGACGTGAAACGCGAATGAAAAGAACTTCAGAAAACCCGTTAATAGACTGTTGGACGGTTAAAACTTCCAAAGAATTCCATCATGGGGATGGCTATTGAACTAGAGATTTTTGAGGCCAGTAGGCGAGAATTTAGAAAGTGCAGTGAGAAATTTAATTTACTCTCTAGTTTTTAGAATAGACTTCTTTTTACGCTATGTAATTTATTAGATGTTCTTGAAATAATATATTAGAATCGGTATTAGAAAAGTGTTTTCAAGTATTACTTGCACAATAGACATTTTGACATGTTTAGTATTTATATACTAAATATTTAAATCATAATCTATTACTTTCTAAAATATAATGTTTTATCTTACACAATCTTTAACTATTATATGACTTTAAAATGAATATTTATCAATACTAATATTGATTAATGTACATATTTAAGATTTGTGTGATATTTATATATCGATTATTTAATTAACAATAGCTAATAAAATTTAAGGGATTAATTTAATAAGGCATTAGGGGTGAGGACAACTTAAGTACCAAAGTTTTTTCTTCGTCCATTTCTGTCATAAACTCTTTGACGATGGGATATTTTCGGTCCCCCCGACAGACCCAAGAATTCTTGGCAAGCCAACTAATGGGCTGTTAAATGGCTGAAATTTCGGAAAAACTTTTCGTTGTCGCAAACTCACTCATTTCTTACTCACTTTCACGTCTACGACCTGCCCTGAAGAACAAAGAAAGGAGGAAGAAGGGTTGCGCTTTATACCGCGCAGGTTCGGGTAAGAATCTACTGGGAAGTTTAGCAAGGTTGATTAGTTCATCAATCAATGACGAAGTGTTTACCGCCTCGGCATCCGATCAATTATCGACTGATTCGTAGCGTCGGTCGACGCGAACCGTCGCATCGCAGCTCTCTATTCCGCTTACGTCTCGAACGCTTTCGCAATTTTGAGGCGTCGCGGGGTCATTGATTGATCGTCGAAGCCAACTTTCTTCTCTGACACGTTATCCCTTTTTCCTTCCTTGTCCTTTACCATCGTCTTGTTCGTCCATATCGAGTTAATCGACCAAGTGCATTGTCTTAAGAAATTGCTTTGCCGCAAACATTTCTCGGGACGTCCAGTTATTCCCTTTTTTTGACACAACTGCATTATCCATCTTTTTGACAATTATATAGGTATTTCTCTTATTCGGTATAAATATATCTTTATGAAACACTTTAAATTACAATAATTTATCGTTTATACATAAATTCTTGAAGAGAAAACTTTCAGTTTTTCTACACGAGAAAATAATAATAGAGATAAAGTGAATAAATCTTTCACAGTAGAATAATTTTTTTTTGCTCTTAGTATTCATTAAAATTAACATACTTTTAATGTACTGTTAAATTTCCGAAAGGTAATGTGAATCAAAACGTATTGTTATGGTCTATAAATTTTTTATTATAATTCATGTACTTTTAATTCTGACACGTGAAATTGATTGTAAAGAGACTGTACAAGAGAGATGAAGGTTTGTACGTAGATATAGATAAGTTTTCGTAATATTAAGTGCTGATAATATCGTGGTGTATTTCATACTAATATAAGCTGCTTAATAGGGATTAATTGTACGTCGAAACTTCTCATAGGAAAATATGGAGATTAAGATAATTTTCGGATTATAAGTTGTAAAGGCGGCCGATGGTATCGCATATAATTTGTGCATGGAACATTTCACGTCAATGGCAAAACATGGTTGATAATGAATGTAAGAAGTAAAAGTATTAAATATTAATTTGAATTTTTATGAAATAATGTGCATAATATTAAATTCGTATTTGAACGAAAGTAATATAATTTGAATGAACAATTTGTGAATGTAAAAATAGAATAATTTTACTCAGTACATATGTGCCAACGCATTATATATCATTTTTATTAGAATTATTTTTATACGATATTTTAGGAATTTTTATATTTTAATATGTCAAGTATTTTACATGTATAGTCGACGTGTAGTTAATTAATTCTAGAAGAGAGATCTTTTTTGCAATTTTAAAAATCAAAGAAAAATAAAATGAAATTACCGCAGAAAATGGCAGATCAATCTTTTTTTCTTGATTTATTAAAATTTATACAATTTTTATCTTTTTGAAGATGTAAAAATAGGATAATAGATAGTAATAATAAATCATTTGGTATTTTAACTTTTTGGTTGAGACATAATTTTATTTGTTAAATCAAAGATATAAGGATTAGTCTAGCGATAAAAGCGCTTTTATCGAAATTAATTTGAAATGAACAGAACGGATATATTTAGCATGTATTTTACTGCTTTACGTAAATATTTCGCGGAGTTAATGTCGGATCTTTGCATAATCCATAATGCATAAGAATTAATCAAAATCTTTTTTCTTTTTATAAAAAAGAAATACTCTGATTGGCCGATTCCTTTATACTTTATGCATTATACGTTATGCGAAGGTCTGTGTTCGTTTCTTTATTTGGTACACAGTCCGTTGGTGTTTACAACGCACTGCACGTCGCGTCGTTGTATTCGGTAGATCACTTTGTTATCACATGCGTCGAAGTTCGAGCAAGATGGTAACACGATGCGCTCTGCTCTGTGTTCCATCGTCATAATATCGTCGTCGTTCCTCATAACGTTATCGCGACAAGTACTAGGGGAAATGTAGCATTCCTTCCGTAGTTAGGACCTTTCATCAACCCCTGGTTAAGTGAATTGACGATTAACTTGCAGAAGTGCCAACAGTAGTTCAATGTATCTGAACTTCTCTCTCTTTTCTCTCTTCCTCTTCTAAAACAAACTGTGTTTACTCGTTGCAATCATGATGGTTAATTTAATCATCGAACTTAACTAGAGATATGTGAAAGAGGCCTTTAATGATGATCAGAGGTCGCGCTCATTAACTGTTGTTTTTAATAGTTCGTAGAACGTATCGAGATGATCACTGTCAACCGAATATATTGTGCGTGATTATGCACATTTATATAAAAAGTAAAAACGGAATTGATATAACAAAAGGACAGTTGGAAATTATTATTTCGCGATATCCACGAGCGGTACTTTGGAAATCAAATGTATTTCACATTGCATTCTGAGTCTTTTGCCCGTTAAAATATAACGTTTTTAAATCGAAAGCACGGATTACTCCGGGATTACGTTTTATATTGACTGTATTTTAATAATAATTTAAATGCAAAGAATAGAAAAAAATTATGTTACAGAGAGTAAATCTAATATTTCGTAGCAATGATAAATTGACAAATGCGCGTCTTCTTAGCGGTCGTTTTTGAAGTGTATATATTTGCATTATGTTGACGCCATTGACAATTTGTTGTCATTTGTATAGCAAGATTCAAATCGAGCTGTGTTATTATCTTTTGTAACAATGACAAACGACAAGGATTGAAGCGCGATCATCTCTCGCAAATGATCATTATCATCCCACGTGATTAACTAATTTGTAAACATATATATTCAGGTGGTGAGAGAATTGTGTTAAGCGCCACATGATCATTGTATTTTGATTATTACAGCGCGTGCAAAGCGCCGCATAATCATTGTATTTTGATTATTACAGCGCTCGCAATAGTAATTAATCGTATTTTCGCGAATGTTGTGTTGTGCAATCGAGAAATCTAAGAGAAAGAGGTCTAGATGGCATTGGGGCCAACAGTGGAATGGGATAAACATTATTTACGTGTTGTTTGTGGATTTAAATTAAACATTGATAGTTACTTTATGCGCGTAATAATTACTTCTTGAAATATTAAGTATACTTAATGTTGATATCGAGGTTGATGTAATGTGGATGTATTTTGCAATTCAACATAGTTTGCAACATAGTTTGCTCTGTAGTTTGCTCTTATTGCGCGTTATATCGGTGAATCAGAAATAATTTAAATCTGAGATAATGGATCTATGAAAATTGTACGAGACATAAAAGGTATAAATGCACGTTTATCGTACTATTGATGCAATAATAGTGTAAGAATAAAAGTAATAAAATAGTAAGAATAACAATAATAATAAAATAATATTAGATCCACGCTTCATAATGGATAGATTAGAACGGATTTTAACTTATATCTGTAATTTGTGATACATAATATCTGTAAAGTACTTGAGTACACATAAGATCTAACTTAAGAAATTAAAAGATAAAATATATCTACTTGGAATATCATCTGAGCTATTGTGAACTTGTAAATTTTGCGCAATATCATTGCAATGGTTAACTTTGTTTCAAACTTAATCTAACTGAATCTATCGTGATCTCTATATTTTGGTATTAGAATTTACTAATTGATCAGTAGAATTTCCACCTCTTTTAAAATATACATTGACTTTAGAAGTGTTTTTCAGAATCTACTTAATTGTTAAAATTATATTACTATAGGAAGAGTAAAAAAAAAAGGAGAAATGTAATATTGCTTACGGTATTCATCGAATTTATTAAGCGCAATATTGTAATGATTGTTTGTGACGCGTGCTTTAGGTTACGGGAAAACGGACGTTATGGCAGATAAATAATAATTTTCGTCGACGAGACATGAGTGGTTGGAAAGGAAAAACTTGTGGGGTAGCTTTACAGGCATGGGATACGACGGTGTACGAATTTATGAAATGCGCCGTCTCGCGGAGGTTTTACGGGCCCTCGATATCGTAGAGAGGACTGTGCGAGACGTAATTTACGATCGCATACGCGTGGCAACGGCAGGAGTAGACGAAGTAAATAGTTGAGAAATTTCAGTGGCGGATTAAGGCCCGCAGAAATTGAGCGGCGATGCGATGTCTGGGGCGACTTAGTTATCTGCGGGCGCGGCTCAGTCGTTCGGCGCAAGTCTTCTCACGTTTCCATTATTCTAAGGCCGCCGGCGAGAAAGTTTCCGCCACCCTTCCATCGCGCGGGGGAGGAAAAGTTTCGCAATCAAAATAAGAAGACACGAGTAGCGAGGCGGAATCTATCGGGCTGAGGTTTTTGCAGAAGAGAGAACAGATGTACGCGACGCCATGTACGCGGTATACAGTCAGAAGTTACAGAAGTCACGTGTACGTCATGTCTCCGATATAACTGTGTTGTAGAATCGATCATTCAAACGTCGTGATATAGATTTTAGGATGAAGGAATGTATGGAAATGAATATAATTTCAGAATTAATTGTTTCAATGTAGAATGTAAAAGCGAGATATGAGGTTAAAATAAGTAATTTAAATTTTATCATTCGAGTATCATCATAAGATCATTATTTATATTTATCAAAATTGTATTATTAAGACTTTCTGCAGAAGAAACTGTTATTTATTTTTTTCGATAATTTTCGATAATTTTATAATTATATAATTGATAAAAAAAAATCGATTTCCAAAGAACCATGATCGAATGAAATGGTATACACATACATATAGTCCACTCGGGGGCATCTCGTGTATCCAGAGAATAAAGTTACTTCGTCGAGACGGCGAATCGTATACGTTGTAAACCTCAAACCGCGGTACATGTAGGACCGCGTAATTAATTCGTTTGTTCTCAAAATCGTTCAGTCGTGGCAGCGGGTACGCGCGTATAGGAATACGTATCGTTATCCGGAGCACCCATTTCCGTGGCTCGCTTAATCTACATTTGGGTGAGAGGGTGGTGAAAGAGAGGGTGGGCTTCGAAAGCGCTTCTCTCGTTCGGATCGCGATGCTATTTTAGCTCCTGAACCCGGTATTTTCTCCATCGTAGATACGTACACGACGTATACCTACCTACCTATCCTTCGGTTACCACCGAAAGGAGGAATCGTGATTTGTATCTCCCGGAATCGGCGGCACCGTGATTGGTCGATCACGGTACCGCCGTGACTGTCGAATAAATTTCCCCTCTGCGGTGTTCGTGGGGATAACGGGGATAACGATCCCCATAGAGAGACTGATTCGGTGGATTGAGCGTTGAATTGTGGCCTCGTTGCCGCCCGTGCATAACTCATGATAAATTTGCGATCTCATCTCATTGCGCTCCTCTTCGTCGCCGTTCGACATCGGCAAGTCTTACACGCTTGAAAGAATACATAATTTTTTCTCCGCATCAGCAGACTCGTTTCGTTATGGACCTCTTCTTTATTGAGGAAGGTATTGAATTTTTTATTTTGAGCTTCTATACGGTAGCAGATGATATATGCCAGAAATTTTGTAAGTTTTTGTACATCAGTACTAAAATTTGTATTAATATTGAAAGAATTATTATTACAGGAAGAAAAGACTCGATTTTTTATTGCAATATTGCTTTGTATATATCTAAAATTAATGTGAATAATGATTATTTTGTTCAATATATAAATTGTTTGCACGCGGAGAAATTTGTAAAAATGTGCGCTAGAATTCAATTAATGTCATAGAATTGGTAGGTTTATATAGGATCCAGCGTTTAAATTTATTTTTCTGGTAAATAAGTCGTACGGCTATATATATTGTGTTCTTTTTACATTTTACAAAGTAAATTTTGATAGTTCGCGTTTGTAGTCTTGAAGATAGGATGATTTCATCCTATGAAACTGAGTAAAGTAATTATGTTATAAAACTAATTGGTGAAATTGAGTATTACTCTGACATACCTATATCTAGTTTTGCAATACCCGTAGAAGAAACATAAAAAAATTATGCATTAAAGGGGTTATTAAATGACAATCGTATCAATTGCTTTCTACGAAAGAAATAGCTTATAAAGATGAACGAAGAGGATAGGTACGAGAAGGGGAATACATACGTGCGCATATGAGGGTGAGGGAGATAAGAGGGGGCACTAAATCACCGCCCTAACTCCCCGTCTACAATTGCTTCGGTTGTCCTCGTTATCGCTTCAACGCTGCGCGGATTAAGATTTTTGTCCTAGGGAGATCACCATTGTTTCCAAAAGAAAGAGATAGCCGAAAAATATGCCGTTTAACGTTAAAATACTTCCAACGCGGGCTTTCGTATTTCCGTTAATTTTCTCACGCGAAGCGTTTCACAGTTTTTTCTGATCATTTCTTTTTATTTACATTATCATTCATTATTTAAGTAATTTGAATTTTTCACGAACTCGTCTCTATATGATTCTGGGAAATTTAAAAATTTTGATCATAAAGAGTGCAACTTTTGTATTTATCGTATCTTCTGTGTATTCAAACAAAATTACAAATAATATTTACTGAAAAACAGATCGTAACTCGGGGATATATCCACGAATTGAGTTCACACTAACTAATGCTGTGTGAATTTTAAATTGTTTGCGTATTACGAATGAGGAAAAATATATTTGTCAGTCGGAGCGACGAAAATGAAAGGGAATAAAATTGATCTTTTCTCTCGCGAGCATCAATGAGCTTCTTCCATACGAGATCGATGCGAATGGCGCAGCTGTCTTTTCAATATCACACTAGCACCGCCTTTCATAATCGTCACCTCAAATACCTCAAATACCGCATTTTCCAATTCGTACTGTGGCGACAGCGCACATTGCAACGGCTGCAAACATTTTTCGTGAAAATAACTGAGCCGCAGGCAGGCAGGCGGAATCGCTGAAAATTTTAGAGGACCGCCGACCCAGTCAAGCCCGCTTGCTGAATACGACTGGATTTACATAAACAAAACGGCAAAGCCACTTTTTTATCGAGTAACGTTGAAAAGCTCGCGAGCATGATGTGTAATACGTTTTCGTATCAAATATTTTCTGTAGTATCGCGGAAGAATGATCAGCCAATCGTGACACGCGCTTATCTTGGACATCGACATCGATAAACCATCTTCGTACATTCCGAATCCTCGCTCGAGATGCTTTAAGAGAGCACGTTCCCGCAATTTTTCCATGAGTACCAGTACGGTGGAAATATATTGATACTGGCTTGCTGGCGTAAAGTTACCAAAGAGCAAGAAAATCGTGGTACTTTGCGATTTTAGGAATTATTGCAAGTGCAGATAGTTAATCTTTTTCTTGACAAAAGTTGCGTATAATATATTTTTGCAAAGATAAGATATTTATATATTATTTATTTATTTTTTACAGAATCTTACTTGGCACATGTTATTTAATTGCACGCGTATACCTATTTTTAAGTCGAATAAAATAAATCGAAAGAGAGAGAGAGAATAGTCTCATGTTTTGATGTTTTGCAATTGGCATGTTATCCAGTATGTAAATTTCTGGTAATAATATGAATATAATATTTTAATGAGATAAAGTTAATACATTCTTGATGTAACATTCAGCAATTAGGAAAAATTTACAATCAAAAATTACAATTTCCGCATCCCATAATGTCGAAATAAATTCGTAACTGTGCAAACATTGCAAACACATGGAATAATTATTAAATGCAGGTCATCACGCCACAAGAATATTTCAATAAATCTCATTGGAGAAATAATTTACTGCATAATATGTTCTTTTATCGTGGCGTTTACAATACAAATCAGGGTACTGCTCGAATTACGTGCGCAATTAATTCTCAGATATAATATGCATGTATATATAGCGAGCGCACATATATATACATGATTCCACTGTATTTCAGACCGATACGTATTTTCTCGCATTCGGCCGCGTATTGTAGCGCGAGAGAGGTTTGCTTCCTCTAATACGCATATTCTGATACCCATAATAATCGTATAATACGATCGTTCAGTTAATTCCACAGGGACAGTCATTTCAAATTGAGCCTATACTTATCATCACGCGAAATATTTCAATCCGCCTCGTCGATAATAATTGGCCGGGATATGAACATTTTCCGACGATAAAAATGACTCTGGTTGGGATTTTCCTCGATTCTCATAATCCACACCAGCTATATCGATTTTGAAGAAGTTATTAATGATGGCACTTTATAACGTTTTTATATGCTCG
The DNA here is from genome assembly GCF_001594065.2 of Cyphomyrmex costatus. Classification (NCBI taxonomy): domain Eukaryota; kingdom Metazoa; phylum Arthropoda; class Insecta; order Hymenoptera; family Formicidae; genus Cyphomyrmex; species Cyphomyrmex costatus. The sequence continues at coordinate 2,026,086 of NW_017276922.1, forward strand.
CACATTTCTCTTTTCGTATTTTATGCGAGATTTTATCATATACTAAGTTTGATAACTTTTTATCATTTTTATTTTAATTAGCATTTTTATTCTACATATATAGGTAATTCTGGTATTTAAAATCTATTTTTCAGTCTTTTTTCGCAGCGATTGCCACGTATCGAATGATGTTGCTACGGATATGTACAACTGATTTTTTTTAAATATTTTAAACTAATACGGACCTCATTAAGTAGGTTTAAAGTATTGAAAAATATAGATGGACGTGAGAAAGAAATTTTAATAATCTTTCGCAAAAAAGGTCAAAGTGCGTTACCTCTTGAGTTCTTAAACATTTTCTTTCCGTTTGATATTTTCTTCATTTTCTCTTTCACGAAGAAAAGTTTGAAAAGAAAAATTCAAAGAGATTAGTTAATGATATTGTTATAGATTGTCTGCTGATACATTAAGTTGCTGTTGTACTTTTACGCGCGCAATGTCGGATTACATATCGTACCAACTTCGTTCTCTGTCTCTCGTGATGTATCGATGTTTTTCCACCGGCGATCCCCAATTACCGGCTCGCCCAACGAACGAACGGCGGACGGGAATTTTCGCGAACGAGCTGGAGCGAGGATATGAGCGCGTGCACACACGCGGAAATATTTTGCGGCGCAAGGCCGCACTCGCTTAGACGCGTATCCCGCGCGGAACAAATGGCCGGCGATATCTCGGGGCTCTATCGCGTCTTCCCTCTTATTTTCAAAATACTTTATTTCACGCAGCAGATTGTACCTATAGAAATAAATCCGCCCGCTTGAGCAGATAGTTGCTGCGATAACTCACGGCGACCCCGTTCCCCTACTTTTACCCTCCTGTTCTACCACCGTCGTCATTCCCGAGCGCGCCACCGTTTCGTCGTAGCTTATTCTCTCTCCAGTTCAAAGTTCTATATTTCGCCCGCTTACACCCTCTCTTCCACCCACGCTACCTTTTTCTTGCTCCCGCAGATGCTCGACCTTTTCCACCATCGTCGAACCAACGAACTTCAGCCTCGCGTCGCGCACATTTCCCCAAACTCTTTCCGCTTCCTTTCCTCCTCGCTGCGTCTAGTTTTCTTGTTTCCTTCGCCGTTCACCAATATTTTCGTACGCGGAGAGTCTGGACGGATTTAGGAAATTGCTGGTATTTTTCTCCGCGGTTCCCACCTCAAGTCGCGAAACGGCGACCTTCAACTCTCGCATGATTTTGTGCGTTTTCTCTACCGAATCAACTTCTTTCCCCATATTGAAGATCATTAATTTAACATATTTGCCCACTTTTTTACGTCTTAATTCAATCAAGGTAAAAACATTATAATTTCTAATGCATTTGTTGTAACTGCATCTGTCTAAAGATATAAATGAATAGCAATAGATTTGCAGAGAGAGGTTAATCTGAATTGTGCAGCATGAATTCAATCGTATTGAAACATTTTGATTATAAGCCACAATAATTCGTAAGATGTATTCTTGTTAAAAGCGCCCGGGTAATAATTTTTCATACTATTTATGGACTATAAACTACGGAGTCTCATTGCAATTTCTCGAGTGAGACACATTTGCGCATAACGATGAAATTGTCAACCGACACACTTCTGTCGGCTACACGTTTTATACAGTACAGGCGGTGGCCGTTTTAGGTCAGCGATGCAGCGGCTGGTCCACCAGCTTCGTCATGCATGTCCATCTGCGCTTTTGGTCCACACGTCAATTGACGCGTGCGTTAGTCGCGTATGCGTACGTGTATATATGGGAGAATCGTGGTATGGCTCGAATGTATTTTCGTAAAATTCAGTACGAGAGATTCATGATTAAATTCAACGGATGCGATTTCGGGCACATCTCTCGGACAAGTTCGTCCGTACTTTCACCGCCGCTTTCCTAATGAATAAAAAAAAATTGGGAAATGTTGATTCGCGATTTTGAATTAATACGATAAAGTGGGCTGCTTAAATACACGCTGAATACCACAGCTGAATATTACAGCTGAACTTATATAGAATATGTTACTGGGCTTCTGTAGCTATAGGATTATGTAGCTTCAGTTTTTTCATAATATACTGAGAAAAAGAACTGCTTAGATTTTGCCTGGTTGAGCTCGTCTAGTGAAAAGGCCCTTTCATCCGTAACTGTTCACGCTGTTAGTTCTTTCTAATGAAAACACTAACTGATCGTAGCGGATAGATATAACGTGCACATGTGTATACAGTAATTTATGGGTGAGGTCTCGAGTCTGTTTTTTTTTCTCTCCTTCAACAAATCAACGTGGAGAAAGAAACATTTTACTTGCAAGGAAGAATATGGATCCGATTTAAATAATTAATTGCGTTTGGGTGGGTATGTTAAGTTAGCACCCCAACTATAGTACTCAGGAGTTCTGATTAGAGTTCCCACTTTCTTTTGACGAGACGAAGAGTTCCTTATAGTTAATAACAAGAGTTCTGTTCAATAAACATTTTTTTTACATTTTTTAAAAATGGGGTGCTAACTTTTTATCGAATTTCGAGGTGGAATAGTTCTGAGCGGCTTAATAGCTTCAATTTGCGATTGCCTAGAGTTCATGATATGTAAAAAGAATTTTCAAATAATGAAAAAAGAATTAAAAATTTTTGAAGAATTAATTTTTAGATACAATAGTTCTGATGATAATTTCTGCTTCTTTTTGACGATACGAAGAGTTCTCTATGATTTTTAATGACATATGCGCTTAATAATCATTTTTTAATAATTTTTTAAAAATGGGGTGCTAACTTT
>NW_017276922.1:2029134-2039987 GCF_001594065.2 Cyphomyrmex costatus
ATCGCTTTGAGCCCTGATACTTTTCGACAGAACTCGCCGAGTACTGTCCAGAACTCCGATCAGAACTACTCGGTACTCCCAAAAAATTTTGTTTTAAAATTTTTTCTAAGTCCCACGTCGGAAATTTTTTTGGGAGTACCGAGTAGTTCTGTTCGGAGTTCTGGACAGTTCTCGGCGAGTTCTATCGAAAAGTATTACGGCTCAAAGCGATTGGACCAATGGTTTCCGAGATATACTCTAAAAATTGTTGATTTTCCGATAAATGTCGCTGTATCTTGCAAACCCTTGGTCCAATCGCTTTTTCACTTTACAGTTTTCGATAGAACTCGTCGAGAACTATAAGAAACGCTACTCAGAACTACTCGGTACTCTCAAAAAATTTTCAAAGATTTCCACTATTTTTTTTAAACTTTATTATATTTCAAAAATGTTTTTTATGTATCAAGAACTCTAGGTATTCACAAAATAGTTCTGTTAAGCTGATCAGAACTATGCGACCTTGAATTTCGTTAAAAAGTTAGCACCCCATTTTTAAAAAATTATTAAAAAATGATTATTAAGCGCATATGTCATTAAAAATCATAGAGAACTCTTCGTATCGTCAAAGAGAAGCAGGAATTATCATCAGAACTATTGTATCTAAAAAATAATTTTTCAAAAATTTTTAATTTTTTTTTATTATTCGAAAATTTTTTTACATATCAGGAACTCTAGGCAATCGCAAATTGAAGCTATTAAGCCGCTCAGAACTATTCCACCTCGAAATTCGATAAAAAGTTAGCACCCCATTTTTAAAAAATGTAAAAAAAATGTTTATTGAGCGGAACTCTTGTTATTAACTATAGGGAACTCTTCATCTCGTCAAAAGGAAGTGGGAACTTTAATCAGAACTCCTGAGTACTATAGTTGGGGTGCTAACTTAACATACCCCGCTTGGGTGATATAAAATTAGTTAAATATTTATTTATAAGTGCAATAATATTTTCTAATTGTGCTAATAGTCGTAATTATTGAATTAATCAAAGATTTATCGCTCTGTTTATTTTGCTTCAATTAAGATTTATTTATATTCTGAATTTTACAATTGATAACACACACAGCGCGACTTTTTCTCACGTTAGTTAAATTATAATCTTATTGTCTCTAACAATACAGTATAGAATCTTCTATTGAATACGTAATTCTAATAATGCGAATACATTTGTCACATCGTCAATAAAAAAAAATTATGTAAGAATCGTATACAACGTTACAGAAACGCGATTGCGAAGCGAAGATCGCGATCGACATGGGTAGAAGTGAATCTAGAATATTAAGGCCGTATTTCTTGCGTCGTTCTGTGGATCGAAGAGTACGTTCAGCTTCTTGGGCGGAAAATAGTTCGCGGAATAAAAGATGCCGAAGTTAGATGTATGTCTTCCAACATCGGAGAAGATTTGAATGGCGAAAAGATTAGTTGATACATTTTTTAAATTTGGGTAGTGAGATAGTGAGATGGTACATTTTTCATAGAGAGAGATGGACAGAACATTTTCTATTCGTCTCTTCACAAAAATAGAAAAATTATGATGAGTATATCGAAAGAAGTGAGAAACGAAGAATCTCATAAAACAGATTCTAGAGTAAACCCACTGCGCCCTGCGTGTCTTCTCGAGAAAGAAATTCAGAGCTAGTGAGGATGAGAAAAAAGAGAGGAAAGGACGAATGAGGGGAATAGAGTGACAGAAAGGAGCTCAGACGGAGAGAGACGAATCTAAATTCAAATGAGAACCGACATACTAGCACGCAAGAGCCAATCTCAGTCGATGTTATATAGCCTTCCTTACCGCGCCCCGGGATCTTGTGCCAGCGTTCGGCTTCGTATCACCGTAAGGGTACGTCAATATCAGAATACCGGAACAAGGTTAACGATACCGAGCACAGATATCCTACACAGAACACATTGGCGTCTGACAGTCACTCTGAAGCGTTGTATTGAAGGTGAGGTCGCACCTGATCGAACTTCACTCTGCGTCGTCGAGCTCATCGATGATACGGACAACACTGTTCATTCGATGTAAAGCGATCGATCAAAGCGATTGTCTTATAGTCTTGCCTAGTAAATGTCAATATCTGATATAAACTGTCGAAACGTATTCTAAAACTATGGCTATTGTTACTGATACGAAGATAGTTTATTTTGTTATATATTATTAGCTTTATTTGTTATTCATGATTATTTATTATTAACTTGACACAATTTACTAAAGATTTAATTTCTTTGTTACATGAAATTATCTGGAAGTATAGACATAATTATTTTATTTATAAATGAATAATGAAAATAGAGAACATTTATAATAAAATTTGATTTGACGATCTTTTATTTTATTATTATATGGTAATTTAGAATTAAAACAGTTTTTTTTGCAAATAATGAAATATTTAGAATTACATTATTAATGCTATGTTATAACGCGTAATGCAATTACATTAATAAAATAATTAATATTTGTTTAATATATATCAAGATTAAATTTGTATCGAAAGAGAAATAAATAGAAACAAAACATATAAATGGAAGGCCAGCTGCAGTTTTATACTGACACGAAATCGATGTTTCTGTCACGTTGTTCCTTTTTGACAAAATCCGGATCTAAGTTTGCAACGGCTCAGAATCATGCTCTTATATTTGGAACGAGTTATCGGAGAATATCACGTGGTGACGCGACTTTCAGTACGTTATTTTAGCTTCGATAGATTTGCACATTTTTTACGACTTCAACACATCGATAGTTCTTTCTCTCTCTGATGACATCTTTTTAATAATTACTTTATTAAAAACATTTTCAAGAGAGATCAACAAGTACATATATTAAATATTAAAAAATTATACAATACATTAATTAAGCTACGAGTACTTATTAATCTTTTTAAAATCACGGAACTAATTTGTATAAAACATAAAAAGGTACGTTATTAAATTAAAGCACGAGAGTTTATCGTATGTAAAAGAAATTACAATCTCGTAAACTATAAAACAGGTGAGACGTACGGAATAGAGCGTCATTTTTAATGGAGAGTTAGGTCAGACGGTTCCTCGATATAAATTTCCGATTCCTTTTTCGCTCAGCTGGCCGCAATGTGCACCGCATGCAAGCTCCAACGGAGCCTGGGACTGGGAAACGGTAATTTCCCCTTTCGTTTTACGCTCCAACGTTTTCCAACCGTGACTATGCGCGCACTAAATCGATCGGCGATCTGCGCGTATTTTCGCACTACCGATCGCTCGCGCTTGCGTTTTCCGCACCGACCGTAAAAACACATTCGCGATCCGTCGCGCACGATCGCTTAAAAGCAAAAATAACTCGCCCTGGTCGTCGGTGCTTTCACATCTCCTCGACAACGAGTGCAACAACGGACTTGGCGAGTTCGGTGTGTGTTTTAGCGACGCGGTTTAAAAGGTTATGAGATTCCGATCTCCCTACCGATAAATCGAATAATCTTATTTCGTTCTTTTCGACGACGAGGGATAATATAGAGTTCGATGAGGGTGTTTCTGAGAGAACTTGTTCCGAGTGTAAGGAGGGAAGAAAAGGGAATGAAATATTTTTTTTACAGAATTACGTTAATAATATGATGTTATACTTCTATAATGGAGCAGTATTTCGTTTTGCTTTCGTAGAGAAGCTCGGATGTCTTGACGCAAACAGAAGTAGGAAATAATGAAAACAAACGTTGTTTTATATAATGATTCTTATTATAAAAGCATCAGAATTTGCGAGCTTTGAATATTAAATTAAGCGTCTTGGTGAAAGACTTAAATTAATATCCTGATATAAGGTTGATTTAAAATTAGATATTGAAGTGAGTGCGAAGTGAGATATTATTATCTACTTGCAAGCATTCGTATAAAATCGATTCCAAATTCATCCAAGTATTTCTGAAATGAAACGAGCTCTCCTGTAGATAATTTTATCTGACAGCATTAGAATGTTTGTATTAGAATAATAAAACGAATGTTATTCTGCATTATTTTTAGAGAATGTAAGATTCGCCTTTGTACGTTTGAAATTTTCAATTAAGGTTTAATTTCAATTTCGGTTAATTTCAAGTTAATTGCTTATTATTATAGTAACATTCTTGAAACAAAGTTCCGAAATTTTGCCTAGCGACATTCTTGAATGCGCATTGCAAGGAAATGTTTCCTCCTCTCCTAGTACTTAAGATGTTCTATTCCACTATCATTCGTATCTATCTTCTACTCTCTCTCTCTTGTCGTTTGTTCCCTTGACTTTGTTACTAGCGCGATGGGGACTATTCGCGATATTTACTTTATCGACCACGGCGAATCCGACAATATATGCCGTCTAATTCTGCAATGTACGTTAATGTCGGTTGAAGGGAAGGCGCCCCAACAAATCTCCGGCTAATTCCATGAAAGATATCTATGATAGGTCAGACGGACGAAGAGGGACGAATCTAGATGGAAACTAATGAAACTTAGGCTTTATAACTTCTCCCCCTTTTTCTCAAGAAATTACGGAATAATTTAGATGCATTTCTCAATATTTTACAATTATATATCGTGTACATGTAGAATATATGTATAGCAGGAAATACCTGCCATTATTTATTTTATTGTATTTACTCATTTTTTGGAGACAGGAGCAATAAAAGATAATTAGCTTTATCTTTCGTCACTCTTCTTGTTTAATACATATAAATCTAACCATAGACCACTTTTTTTGGTGCGATATCGATTACTGTTGTTCACTTTATTATAATTACTAATAATTAAGAATAAGGCGTCATACAATTCATTTTTGTTCCATTTTGATTTGTCGATAGGCTTATTACAATGAATATGATTTAAAGATGTAGCAGCGTAAATGATATAGTAATATACATACCTATCGTATATTGCTTCACGCTTTATCTAACTTTGTATATAAAAAATAACATTAGTTTGAGTTTTGACTGTAAATGGTCAAGGTTAAAACTTGAGAGTAGTCTCCATTGTACGAACGATACGTGCCTATTCCTCTCTTCTTCCCCCTCATAGTTGAATGCGACCGGAACTTGGTCAGCTATCCGACTGAATTTTCCTCCGTCGTGCCCCCTTTGTGCCATACCCCTTTTGTCCACGATCTTTGCCGTCCAACGGTATTATGAACGGGCTAACGGGAGGGATTGGCGAACGGCCGAGAGCGAGACCGAGCCGGCTACAACCGCGAACGAATAAAATACGGCTGCGCCGGCTCGCCGTGCCAGGAAGTAGCCTTTCCCTCGGAAAATGGCCTGCGCGAGATTTTCTGAATTCAACGTGGATGGCCGACCGAATATCCACCATCTCTCTCATTTTTTCTCTCCCTTTCTCCCCCTTATCACTCTCTCTTTTTTCTCTTTCTTTCTCTCCCTTTGCCATCGCTTGACTGTTCCGTCGCATATACGTATAGGCGCCGTATAACAGCACATATATTTCTTTTTGTGTATATGTGTGCGTATGAGTACAACACTTTTTGAAAAGTATAACAGAAATAAAATAAAAGAGTTGATATAAAAATATCACATTTATTAATTAGAATTATATATACGAAATAATTTGTTGAAAACACGATTAGAGGATAGTGTCTGTAATTTTTATTTTTATTAAATGTACTATATAACGTAGTCATTTAATGTATAATGTTAGAGTTAATAGTAGACTATCTTCATTGAGCATAAAAATTGAAATACAACGTACACCGCATGCTTTAGGATCAAAGAGCACAAGAATTGTCATAACACTTATTTAAGTTTTAGACGTAAGCAATGGTACAAGCCTTGGCGTATGATGTGTGTGACTTATTGCTGTGTCTCGAAGATTTCTTGGAGACACAGCATTAAGTCACAGGTCATACGCCAAAGCTTGTGCGCTGTTTACGTTTACAACTTAAGGTTAAGTAAGACTTGTAAGTAAGTATTACGACAATTCGTGTGCTCTGATTCTTATGTGGTAGATTTACGAATTTCCACAATTCTCTCTCTCTCTTTTTATAAATATTAATTATATTTATAATTATAAAAAATATTTTGCTTTAATTATTAATTTCAACTTTTTTGTGCTCATATCGGTCGTTTACTTAATGTTTTGAATATTAATTATCATTTCTCTTCTCCCTTTTCTATTTTTCTTTATATGATTACGTCAAATATATAATATTTATAATATTTATAGATTAGAAAATAATTGTGTATAGTAAATGAGGAAAGAAATGTGCAAAAACAGTTAAAAACACATTTTAACTAGAAAAATATTAATATATCGTAATAGAATGTATTAGTAAGTTTCGAATCGCACACAACGGATTCTTAAAAAAATATTTTCTTGCTGCTCGTGCAATTTCGCAAGAAAAATTCTGGTAACGCCCATGGCTACGTGTAATCTGCGGACATGGGATATGGGACTCCGATTCGGCCAAAAGGCTCGGCGAGAGGGAAAAATATTATTGCGAACCGCATCCGATTTCTCGTAGTGGCCGGCAGATCGAAACAGCTCGTTCGTTGTCGAAGAAACACATAGCCATACATACTCATACCGAAATGTAAAGAAAAATAGTATGAAAGTGCGATGGCAAGACCTTCGTATTCTTTTTACTTTTTACTTTTCCTTTGACTTTAATTTTTTTATTCCATTTGTACATGATTTAGAGATGCGCATGTGTGTGAGGCAAAGATTATTTTTGCGAGCACATTTCCTCTTTTCTAAACAAATTTAATATTTTTTTTAGATTAAATGTGCTAATAATAGTTCAAGAAATTAATACAAATATATTTATAATTATATTAACATAATTATATATATTGTATATATATATATATATATATTCTCAATTCTTTTATACGAGAGAAAATTACAATGTATAGTCAAAGTTTGTGCTTTAAATAAAATACGTAGTGATTATGAAAATTTATGAACTTAGCAAAAGCATATGTACGTTATATAGTTACGTGATTTCTATGTATGTAGATATGTCAATATTATATTTACACAGACTTTATGCAGATCGCAATTTTGTGTGATCTATACACATATACAGAAAATAAATTATCGTTATTTTAATGAATTATTTGTAAAATTATTGTAAAAAGGATGATTAATGTTTTAAACGAAAGAGAAGGAATTATGATTTCACATATATCAAGGTAATGATTACATATACATATAGATTACATATACACATAGATTTTTCGGTATAAAAATTATATGTATGAATATAACACTAATGAAAAAATTAAACAATAAAATGATATTTTATTAAAAATAAAAATTGTTTTAAATTGGTAAAATGAAAAGTAGCTGTTATAAATTTCGGGTATGTTAAGTTAGCATCCCAACTATAATACTCAGGAGTTCTGATTAGAGTTCCCACTTCCTTTTGACGAGACGAAGAGTTCTCTATAGTTAATAACAAGAGTTCCGCTCAATAAACATTTTTTTTACATTTTTTAAAAATGGGGTGCTAACTTTTTATCGAATTTCGAAGTGGAATAGTTCTGAGCGGCTTAATAGCTTCAATTTGCGATTACCTAGAGTTCCTGATATGTAAAAAAAATTTTCGAATATTACAAAAAAAATTAAAAATTTTTGAAAAATTAATTTTTAGATACAATAGTTCTGATGATAATTTCTGCTTCTTTTTGACAATACGAAGAGTTCTCTATGATTTAATAATTTTTTAAAAATGGGGTGCTAACTTTTTAACGAAATTCAAGGTCGCACAGTTCTGATCAGCTTAACAGAAGTATTTTGTGAATACCTAGAGTTCTTGATACATAAAAAACATTTTTGAAGAATAATAAAGTTTAAAAAAAATAGTAGAAATTTTTGAAAATTTTTTTGAGAGTACCGAGTAGTTCTGAGTAGCGTTTCTTATAGTACTCGACGAGTTCTATCGAAAACTGTAAGGTGGAAAAGCGATTGGACCAACGGTTTGCAAGATTCCACCTCGAAATTCGATAAAAAGTTAGCACCCCATTTTTAAAAAATGTAAAAAAAATGTTTATTGAGCGGAACTCTTGTTATTAACTATAGGGAACTCTTCGTCTCGTCAAAAGGAAGTGGGAACTCTAATCAGAACTTCTGAGTACTATAGTTGGGGTGCTAACTTAACATACCCATAAATTTCTTCATAAATTATGCTAAAAAATAATTTACTCAGCATATAAACTACATATGCTCATCATCCATTATTGAGGTGTTGGAAAGTTTTGAAACGATCCTATACGATGTTTTTTGAAAAGTTGATTCATTTTAAACGTATTGCGAGAGGCAGGTAGCGTTAGTATTTTGATTTTGCGTTTTATCCCCACAACGATAATAACGTTTTAATAAATATATCCGCATACGCCCGCGACCACGTAATCGGGAAATATTTTCGATTATCGAAACTGCGGTGCATTTGCATGGCGCCAGTATTGACCGGAACACTTAATTACCGTAAAGTGAATTTAAGTGGTGGCCTGGCAATTGGCGAATTCAGTAGTTCGATTATTAAATTGTTTCCATTGGGAGGCAGAGGGAGAGAGGAATGGATGGACGGGAGGAGAAATCGAAACTCACTCTCGAAATAAAACTCGCAGAATGTGATCACGTTCGACGGCGAGTGGAATCGTGCGTGCTCTCTGACAGCCTTGGGTGCATTTTTCCGCATACAAGCAATAATATAGGGGAGAATTTTTCGTCGTTCGACGGAATTGATCTCGTTACTATTAGCGCGAGAAACGTAATATCTGGTGTACACGTCGTGACTAATCGCGGCTAATTAAATCACGGTGGCCTGATTTCCTTCGTTAACGCCGCGCCGCACGTGTTTCCGGCCAAACGCGCGTTTAGATAGATAGATTGACACTTTAATCAACCGATAGCGTGCAAGTCCGTTTAAACATGCGGAAGCATTGCGGAAATTCCCGCAATGCGCTTCTCGTTTCCGAACGAGAACGCGCGAGTATCGCGTTCCGAAAGAGTAACTTAACATATATATATATATACGAGAGTGCAGATATGGTTCTCGCGAGAATTTATCGAATTTAACACGTCGGAAGTTTGCGCGCGGATGTTGCCGAGTGCGCAATGTAAAAGATTGAAAACTCGAATCCCGAATGCGAAATGCGAATTAGTTCGGCAGACGGGAAAAATTCTGAGGTCTTCGCGTTCCTGCTTCTTTTGCGAAGATATTTATTACGACTAAGAGATATAATTTTAATTTCAAGCACGTAAAATGTGATGTAAGTTGAAAGTCATGTTTGTGGTAAGAGTAAATTAATAAAATAGTTGTGCTCTCAGCGCGATGTTTTCCATCTTAAATATAAATTTTCAGTCTAATGTAAATATAAACTGTTCTTGGTAAACATCTAAAATTCTAACATTTATTATATTTTAATTAATTTGATCTTTACATTATAGGTTGAATTCACAAATATATCAGTAAATGTATGTGAAAGTGAATGTAGAGACCACGAAGAATTCCTACGCTACATTTGTCGTCTCGCCTTGACATTGAATGCGATCCTATTATGTTAGATAAATCAACCTCAGCGACAAACCGCGTCCGTAGCTTTCGAACGCGTGCGTCACGAATATGAACCATCCAGCGAATGCGGAGTGGTCCCGCGTGGCTAAACAAATCTGAAAATGCGAAAACAAATCTGCTTTGAAGTCCGGGCACGACGGCAGATATTAACTTTTTCAGATTCCCGACGCGCGTCGCCCGCGGTATATTCGAAACACGAGGGCCACCCCCGTCCCACCCCTCGCATGTGCTCCGGCTGGCAGTATGTATACCCGGTGGCGGCACATATGAGAAGTATAAACTACACAGATAGCGCAACGCAAACGTACCCTTCACCCTCGTTGTTTCCTATGTGACGCCTCTTTCGTTCTCTTCCCTGCTCTCTTCCATCCTCCCCTCGGAATTGTCTCCCTCCCCGCGTTTGCATCATCTTCTGCGTATTCCCTTCTCGCGTACCATTCCTCTTTCTGCATTCGCGTTGGTCCCGCATCTCCGACGCTCGCGACACAAACAGCGCGCGCACTTCGGAATACTGCATGGCCGATGTAACGAGCGAAGTTACCGTGGTTACAACGCAGTTACAAGCGCGCACGTTGCAACTGCGACAGTGGTCGACCAGATCCACGACTACCTTTTTACTGCTTCCGCACTACTCCCCTTGTACGAATGCAACTGTGCCGCCTACAGGCGATTTTCCTTCTCGTGAATAATCCCGAAATGCGGTGGTCGCAACACGATCGCGAAATATCATATATCATTGTAAATTACATGTGCGAAAATGTACAATTAGCTCTGTTTTTATCGTGAGCAACAGCATTTCACAATGAGTTTTGCATACGCCGGATCATTTTTAACTTCTCGTCATTTAATTTGCTATCACGATAAATTTTAAACACGATTTCGCACGTTGCAAAATATTTCTCTGAATTATTTGATATCTTGTAATACAAAACGCGTGTTATTGATAAAACCTTTTATTGATACTTTTTTTTGTTTTTACAACGTTTGTTTCAAAATTTGATTGTATTCGCATAGTTGATTTTCTAGTATAATATTTTTTATCATTTTTTTTTTGGTTTGCATGACTTGTTTCTTTAGCCAACAAATATTTGTAATTAATTTAATTCATTGATATGTGTTAGTAGCGTGCATTCTGTACAGTAAACCTTAGTAATTGTGTTTAGATTTAATTAAAGCCGCGAATTTTGTATCTCAGTTTTATAGATTATTTAGCAACCAGATAATTATTTGCATTATTTACAACAGATGTAAATTAATGAAAACAGTACTGTAAATTAACTATATATATATATATATATA
>NW_017276922.1:2040179-2092300 GCF_001594065.2 Cyphomyrmex costatus
TATATATATATATATATATTATATTTATTTTTTATAGTATTTTCAAATTTATATGTATCAATTGAGTTGATCATTTTGAGAAAGCGAAGAATCGCTTATAACAGTTATAAAAAATTGAAAAACAAACTTTTTCTTTTGTGATAAAGCAGAATCGTATAACATAACTTCTATATTTTATATTTGTTCTTTTCCATATATTGCAGTAATCGTTATAAAATACTAATTTTTTTATAACGTACCTATTTCTGCATCTTTTTTTTCTTGTAAGTTTGAATCAATATATTTCATGCAAATTATATTACTTTTTATAGCAATTACGTCCACACTTTTATTTGTCACAATTTATTAGTTTGATTTGAATATGTCGACCAATGATATAATAATAGCAAGGACCATCGTGTGTATATCTCATTAATGGTATATGCATCGTAAAATATCTTGTTGGTATTACGTATCGTTTGCAGTATCTCGTAAACTAGGAAATTCATACCTTTGGTTTCTCGTTTCACATGTTCCTGCATGCAGAATCAGTATTTTCCAATGACCCATAGAAATACGTGGTTTCTAGTATTGTATCGTGACCTATATATAGATGTCCATAGAGCAGCGCGCGTACGTATTATATATAAAGTCGCTGGTAAGCTTCGCACCATCGTGCAGCAAATACCAATCACCGCTCGATGAGCACGCTTGCGTTCCGTTTTTCAGAGTAATCCAGATCATCGAATCGATGCGAGAGGAAAAAAAAATGCACGTTCCGACTATGTATTTCAACCGCGATGGATTATCTCGTCGCACATCATTCGTTTCGCGCGCGTTCCCTACGTTATCTAGCATCATTCCCGATTCGTGCAGTCGAGTGGAATTCTGATTTCCGATCGCTCGAATCGGAAGATATCACCGTTTTTGGGACACATTATGACAGCGATCGTTTCATCGTCCGCCATGCTTCTTTTCTATGTCTGGGACTAATTGCCTAAAGATATATGATAAATATTTTAAAATAACAAAAAAGTAATAAAAGTGACGGATTATTCTAGATCGTATTCAAAAGTGTAGGTATATATAATATTAAAATTTTTAGTCATCGTTTATCACTTGAATTAGAAGTTAATTCAATAAGTAATGTGATGGTCATGCAGGCTGCACAAAAATAATTAGCTTTGTACGTTTGCTAACCGGCAGCACGACGTACGAAAGCTCGCGCCGGCACAATGGCAACCCGCCGCACTCAAAAGGTTTGTTCGCGTTGCTTGCACTTCTGCGGTCAGTATTTTTTGCGTCCTTTTCAACGCCTAAATATATATTTATCTCATTTCATCAAGGATGTAAAAAAATTACAAATTATTCTAAACTGCACTTAAAAGTAATACAACAAATTTTTTAACGCTATAATTATATCGCGGCATATAAAATTCACACATTATTATAATAACCATTGTGATCTAGCGTTGACCGTTATAGGCTTAGCTTTGTGTTTCCTTCTTCTTATTATTGTTTGTTTATCAATTGTACGGTCGTAAAAAGATTCTAATATTTGCTGTAATTACAGTTTTCAAAAGTCACAAAATAGGCCCCTGATGGCCAAAATACAATACATATCACTCAAATATTATTATACATAATTAATAAAAATGGTATTACTTGGATTTTACTTTTTAATTTAGTACAACAGTTTTTTTTAATGTTAGCTTCTTTATAGTATACTTCAGCTATAATAATATCTATACAAGATATCTCAACCGAAACAAGAATCTGTAAAAGTCCTCACCGCGTTGGCCTTTATACATATGGCGTATAAAGTAAAATAGATGAACTTCAGTCATCTGTTTTACTTTATACACGCATTTAAGTTACCCTATTCAAAATGATTTATTGATGCCTATCCTAAATCATGAATAACCGTAACTTTCTGAGGATTTCTGTTTCGCGGTATCCCACGAAGAAGATGATATTGAACGTTTCGCAAATGGCGGACGACCAGGGTCATGTTACGTCCCGACATCCGCTTCGTATTACTTTGCCCGTACGGTAATTCCGGGTGACGGGGCCGCGTGTGCGAACGTCACGTTGCGTTCTGCGCTTCGTTTGGGACGGTCTCTGATGCACGTTCGCGGAGCGTACTACCTGCCCATACTATGTGACGCGATCGGAGCCGCTCGGAGCTGACGGCACCGGTAACAGATGCACCGTCGCAACGATAACGCCTGCGATATTAATGCCGATGACGGTCTACCGCGTGCATGAATCGCTCGTGACCACCGATGGAGTGATTTGTTCGGCATTATAGACGTTGGTAACATCCGTTGCAATGTCCGTGATATTCAAATACGAGTCTTAATAGAATTTTATTGAAATAAATGCAAACTTTTGATTGAGGCTTTCTTTTTGACGCTGTACGTTTTGACGCTGACAAAAGCATGTATCTTTAAAAAAAAAAAAAAAGACAAACAATAACGGAGTCAAGCGGGATTTTTAAATAACTAAGAGAACAATCATAAATCTAATTATAAACGTTTTAAATTTAATCAGATTATTTTCATTGTAAAAAAGCAATCAAATTATAATGTGATATGAATTACATAACTAGACATTGATATTATAATCAGTTATAAAAAATTACGCAAGGAAATAAAAAACTAGGTACTGATTCTTTCATTTGTGATACTAATTAAATATGACAGCTCGTTCTATTTCTGCAACGTCGAAATTAAAATGTTATATTCTTTCAGTATATTATATTTTTATGAATTTTTCATGAAATGATTTGTGTACGTATACGACAAAAGAATTTGTAATAAGTTGTTACAAGAATTTCACTATATGAATATGAATTATAAAACGGTGATATATGTAAACGAACAATAGAACGTGCTTTTGTGGGAGAAAATATGTTACTCTATTTTGTGAAATTTTTGATAAAGTATACAAACGATATATTTAAATAACTGATATAATCGGTTTTACATAATTTACAATTTTGACTACAAATATAACAGACGACAGTAAAAACTACAGATATATATATCTCATATGTAACATAACTGCACATTTATTTTGTTATCGATGTGTGTTGTATAATTTATATATTGCAATGGAAACATATGCGGTTCTATTTTATCACATTAATTTCAAACTGGCATTACATTCTAGAAAATATGTTTCTCTCTCTTTCTCTCTTTCTCTCTATTTCATACTCACAACTGTATTTATGTGTATATTTATACATCTTTTTACCATACGGAACGATTTTACTGAAGTATCTAAAAATTCAGTTAAATTTAAATTTAATAATATATATATAATTTTATTAGATCATTAAAATAATTATGTAGATTAAATGTTGACGATAATATACTGCAAAAAGTTTTAATATTCTAGCAATCTCAGTCTTACATAATTATTTTGTTGGCAAATAAAATTATTTTTGGATTTTTGGATGATTTATTATATCATGAATAATATATTGAAATTTTTATTTATAAGTTCCTATATGTATATTATATCTTCTTTTTATTTTTAATTATAACGATTTTATGCTTTTTTTTAGTCTTATTTCTGTTAATTTCTTCGAAATTAATACTCGTGATTTTTAAGGAACGATATATCTCAAGGAATCGATTATACGATTATTAAGGTACGCGCTAGATTCTTTTCGTAAAAAAAACTCGTTTATAATTTTGAGTCGGAAATGTCACGTTAGGAAAAATCAGAAATTCGAAATCGATCGACTTTCGATAATTCAGGTGGAGGATGATCATATTGTCACAACAATAGGAAGTGACTTATGTAGCAACCTGGGGATGGGTTGTCCGTGGGTCAGAGATTACTGTCGATTGTCGTGACTGCAATATGTTTCGACAAATAAATCTACCAGAGTGGAATGTAAAGTGGGAAGGGAGAAGAGTTGGTCGTTCTATGGGACGAAGGGATGAGAGACGAGAATGCTGAACCGATGTGTCCCGGAAATCGACGTGGTTGGTGTTAGCGAGGATAAGCCGCGACAAGGATAAGGAATTTTAATGCTAGAATAGCGTCAAGGGAGAGATAACTTTGAAAGAGACGTTTTTACTTGAAAAGATTTTTCGATTTATCGAGGCACATCATGATGTCGAAATGTGATTAAATTTCATCGTATAGCGATGTATAACTAGTATATCGTGGTTTTTTTAAATAATCGCATGTATTGTCGAGATTTTGTTTTTGTATTCGCATTATTGTTATTTGTGAACGACTAAATGTATCTACGTCATGTTTTAAATAGTACACGTGCAACAAGTTGAGCAGCTTGGAGTTCGCATTAGCATTAAATCTTTGTAATTTGACGTAATTAATTAATACCATAATCATAATCTGATTTGAATACAAATTTAATCTTCTTAATTACGATGTTGAGAGAAAAAAAGGTCTAAATTTTTTGCTAATTATTTTTGTTATATAAATGTAGATTCTAGAGATACCATTTAATTAATCACATGTGAAAAATTTTACTGCTTGCAACGAGATGTTTTCATACTAAATTATTGGAAATGTACTTCATTTAAGTGTTATTGCGAAAGGAAGCGAAAACAAAGAAATAAAGGTGGAGTTTGTAATTTCGCAAAACATAAAAATTACGATGGCGATTCCGCAGAAGGTATTCGCGAAACGATTCCGAGCTTGCGCAACGCAGACTCTCAATGGAGACAATTTGATCTGTTGTCATTGCAAGGACTTTGAAAATAACGTGGGCACGGTTTATAGCGTGAACGACGGTAAGATGCAGTTAACGATTTCTAAATAGTCCAATTAAGTTTCGCGATTGGATTACAGCTGCTGCCATGCCGCGCCGAAGGAAAATGAAAATCTAGGAGCGCAATCGGAATCGTTGTGCTGCCACATTCAAGACCGTTCGTTTCCGGCGGATAAATTCCGAAGGAGATAAACGGGCAGGGTCGGATAAAGAAGGAGTTTTATAAGAAACTGCAACTCGAGCTTTAAATGTACGCTACGTAAGTGCTTCCGTGCACATTGGAAAGCGTTTCTGCCTTCAAGCTCGCTCGATGATCGTTCAACGAACATTTCGACTTCTTCAAAGAATTTCTAAGGTTGAAGATCTCAACGATGATGGTAGTGAAAGCAACCATTTAAAGAGCAACGAGAATGTAAATATCGATAGAAACGTATATATGTGCGGTCCACTTGGCGCTACAAATGCTTCAAGCATTTGATTGATCAATCAGGGGAAAGAATTTTAATTGATTAAAAAATATTTTGATGCGTTTGTAGCATTGAATAAACGATAGCCTATGTAAGTCTTATAGTATAACTGAAATTCAACACATTCTACTGAAAAATGTATCGAATATAGTTATAATACTATTATAATTAGGATATTATTAGTCCTAGTTATAGTATTTGAACACTGTATTCTCCTTTTTACTGATTTAAAAGTCATTAGTGCAGTGATATATTCACAGCTTAATCAATTTATTTATCCTTGTCTATGTTTTATTTGTTATGGTAAAAAGTTATAATCCTCTCCTTAAGTGCACTTGATTCGTATGCGTATCCTAATACGTTATAACATCTCTTTCCAACCCTTTCCGAGTCCGGTTTCCAACAACTTGTCGCGCCTGGCCGAGAGTACTCTAGTACGGCGTGGCGCGGTGTGCTGGCAAGAAATTCGCGGTTCCCGGTGGAAACGAGGCCATGACAAACGAGATATCTCGGTGGCGAGAGGCCGGAGTGGCGCTCCGGCGGAAAGGCGGAGCGCTAAATGGAATATAATCAAGATACAGGGTTAGCAAGTGTGTCGGGGACGGCAGTTACGATGGCGTTGCCGCATGTATCTATCTGCTGGCGTTACGAAGGTGGTGGACCGCGGCGGGGGTTACGGAGTCGCAAGGGTGAATGGTGTCCGTGCGTTTTCGTTGACTGTTACTTACGGGCCATTTAGCCGCGATTATATCCAGTCCTCTGATTTAACGCGCAAACGCAGGCTAGATTCTCTCGCCAGACTGGGTGGCCACGTCTGTGGACGCCTATCGGCGTGATGCGTTTCGTGCCAAGTGAAACGGAGAAACGTATTTCACTGATCTTTTCTTTAGCGAAAATTTCATCGCTGGTTTAATTAAGTTCGCGGTTTAACTTCGGGATGATATAGCGCAGATTTAATCTGATGTCTACTGTACCAGAAGGTTGTCCCTATTGCTCTATCGTCGGTCCTTTTGTAGCGCACAGAAAGTTACGAAAGAGAATGATATATAAGGAAAGAGAAAATTTTAATCTTAAGTAGATCTCGCGAGAACGAGAGAAAAAATACATTTTTACGTTAAAATTTATGTATTTTTATTAACACAAAGACATTCATATAAGAGTAGTTCTTCATATAAGATCTTTAACGTTGATAAGATTTTAATATCAAAATTTAAAAGTAAAAACTTTTCAAGAGAATGAGACAAAAACGGAATATTTTAGTTTTAATTTTTTCATTAGTATGAAATATTATTTCATACTAATATTAATATAAGTTATTATAATAAAAGTTTTATCAAAGATTAATTATTACAAATAGTAATATCAAATAATGCGAGTTACATGTATGATGATGTACCTATAATATGATTATTATTATTTTTTTTTTTTTTTAGATAAAATTGATTTTGGGATTTTGTTAAAGAATATTTTCTTTCGTGTTGCAGTTTTTATCTTTATTTTTATCTTTTATTTTTTATCTTTTTTTATTTTACCTTCCTGCATTCGCACTATCATATAAAATATAACAGACTTTTACCGAGAAGTTACAGTAGAAATTCCTCTTATAATTATTTCATTCGTGCTTATACTGCTGGTAATCCCTATACTGTGAGTACTCAAATTAATTAAAAAATTAATGCATAAGCAAATAGTAAATTTTAATTGTTGTCAAATTAACATAGAATTTTAAAAAGAGGTGATTGTTTAGTAAAGTGTCAGTGTTTCTGTGTCGAAAATAGTTGTGATTAAAAGTTTACTAGATAATGACACGTATTTTTACGTTTATTATATTTGAATGAAATATATAATTGTTGGTACTTTTCGCGTTGAAAGCTCAATTAATCTATTATATAATTAAAATACAAACAAAATTTGAAAATGATTTCTTCTTATATAATTATTCCTGTCTATGAAAATTATTTCCGCTTGAAAACCAGAAGGATTAAGTACTTATTAAGGCGAATGAAAATTAATTAGTTGTATGCGTCTAACAAGTATGCCTTGATTGCCAAAAGGATGCTTCTACGGTAAATTCCAGAATGAGCGAAATTATTACGAACATGTATACATAGTTACATAGTTTTGAGCACTAAACGCAAGCGTGTCCGTGGCACGCTTCAACTCCCCAGGCTCAGGTTAATTCGAACAGTGTTTGGTGAGTCTTAGCGCAAGTTTACGCGCCGACTTAACTTTTCGCAGTAGGCAATGGTAGACAACAGACTATGATTCAGACGACAGTCGTAATTAAAGAATTACTCGGATTAGTTGGGCAGTTTGTCTTTCATCGTTTAAACGCTTATTATCAGTAGATAAGTAGATATAATAGGTTCTATTGTAATATCGTTTAACATTGTGGATATGACTGAGGAGAGGAAAAAATATGATAAAAGAATTCTAATAATTTTTTAGCTGATGTTTAAAGTATTTATAAGTATTATTTGTTATGTATTTTCACATATGAGAGAGAGAGAGAGATACGTTCTTACTAATTCTTTTTTGTATATATTTTTTTTTAGAATGAAAACACTATGTTATTACCTTTGTTATTACTTTTGCAAACTATGTTATACTACTTTTTCATATATATAACATATAGGTTTTAAAAATTAATTTGTGTGTATTTTTTATTTTATTGTAATATTATTATTAACTCTTAATTTTAATATACACACAATTGTTCGATCCTTTACAACGTACGATGAGTTATTTGTGTCCCGAATTAATTTTCATAACTTTAACAAATATCATACAAAAATTATTAAGTAATTCTTACATTTAGGTATTTTAACATCTTTAAAAAGTATTTATAAGATTGTGTATTTAAAAAAAATGTATATAAATATTATATAACTATAATGATTTGATACACCTAAATTTTTCAGTGAAAAAAAATATGAGGGACTGAATGATGTGTTAAAGAATTAAATTGATATGATTCTGAAATAAACATCGAACATCAAGCAACGTAGGTGATATATATGATATTTAAATATAGAGTACATACAGGGATAAGCGAAGGCAAATTAAACTATAAAGTTTTCGCGTATATATTTAATTCGAATTGCTGGAACGTAATAATGCACATGCATGCATCTCCAGGACAGTACACGTGTTAAGAGTTGCAAACATTGGCCCCCAGAAGTTTTCGGTCTGTAACTTTCTCAGAGCACGATCGATACTTACAAGTATTCTCAGTGATAGTTACCATTTCGCGCAGTAACTAAACTTGCGTTTCCTCTCCTAGTGGAAGCGAGTTGGTTCCTGATTAAACCATGAATACTGAGAATAGGGAACATCGTAGCTCAACCCTCCTGTCTCCCTCGTTCCTCTCCTCCATGTCTCTCACAACTTTGCTGCACCCCGCATGGAATCGCAAGTATCTACATACGTATCCTGACGAGAGATGGTTTGATTTCCCGCGAAAGGACGTCAGAGGGGAAACTGCGCGTACGCGGAAATTTCATATGGCCGACTATCCAGCAGTCGATTTAACTTTCGATGGAAAATTGCGTCCGTATTGTATGCTGGATTACATCGACTTCTAGCGCTCTCGGAAATTTACAGGGCGATAACTCTAAATGGATCAAACCGATACATTTGGCAGTTGCGTTTCAAAGAATGGAGGAGTGTTAGTTTTATCGATTCTGATAAGACAGGATATAGTTTTTTTTTTCTTTTGTCGATAGTATCATGCATGTATAATAATTTTTGTATATATCGATAAAATTGCTGTTATTATTATTACTTAAAGTATCTTAGATTGTATCTTATTGTTAGAACAATAATTCCACAATTAATTAAAATTATTTTAGGTATATTGATAAAATTATTATTTTGTTATTTAAAGTAACAATTGTATTTCTGGGAACAATATAATAGTAATCCGTAATTATTCTTTTTTGATAGACATGCATTACCATAAGATATTATTTGAGAATATTTTTATTAAATCGAATCTTTTCTCTGGTGGTATTTTTCTCAAGTGAAAAAATATTGTGAATATAAATTGAAATCTTTAATCGTAAAAGATATTTATTATAAATTGAGACTTGTGAGAAGAATTTTAAACTCAACGGTCTAAAAATTTACGAATAAAACGACAGTCTTAAGACATTTGTTTCACTTTGTTCCACGATACACTCCAAGACTTGATCTGCACACGTTTCATGCGCATTCCGTATTCGTTGGAAGGTAGTGACCCGAACAACCTTAATCCTAAACTGGTTACGACTTCCTAACTTGTGATCCTAGCTCGCCGCCTCGCAATCCGATACGTAATCCTCGCGTAGGTTGTAGTTTCGGAGACACATTTGCAAGGGCTCTTCTTTGACTCTGTTCGTTTCTGCTGTTTGGTCTGTCGTCGGTGAAATCTAAACGACGCGGAAGAGGAAAAGGAGATTGGTGCGCGCTCGCGGATGCGACTTAATATGGTAAACGAGGTAATTGGACATATTTGAGCCTTGGAGCAGTTTGTATTAATTTCCCAGATCATTCCTTTACGGTCGGGTTGCAACAATGGGACGACTCATTAGCGAATATCGTCAAGGATTATTTTATGTAAATTGATGCACACCGAACGATGAGAGGACTAGAGAGTTTCTTGATTCCTTAGTGATGCCGGTAACGACGTCCATGAAAGCTAGCTAGGAGGAGCCGAGAAACGTGGCGGACGAGATGCAAGAGGCGCCTGGCGGAAACTTTAAATTGTTCTCGCTTCTAACGGGCATACGAAACATTCCGGCAACGTGTGGTGCGCGTTATTGATGCCGAGAGCGGCGAACTATACGACACGTTCTTACGCGAAACGTAACTTCGCGGAATGCCTTCTCAACCATGCGCGAGATCATCTCTTGAAGATCTTTTGTGACCTGCGAGAGTATTTTTTTCAACCTGTTATTCAGGAAACTAAAACTTGGTCACTCCTTTAATCGAACGACATTTCACTGCATTTTTATAATTACGACAATACTTTGAAAAGAATCAAAATAGATTTACATAGATATTGATTTTTATAGACCTTTAAGGGTGAGCAAACGAAAAATTCCAACTGAGCATTCGTAAGCAAACGAAATACATGAAGAAAAAAAAATCGAATTTTTAATATTGGGGGGCCAGCTTCACACGGGTTTTTTTTATAGATTATTTGATTGCTATAGACTTTTATATTTTACTGAAGTTCTCCTTGCAACCTAATGACTCATGTCTTTATGTTCCATGGTAATCCGAAAACCTGACCGCTCCTGTAAGTGATTTTCACACGGTAAATTGTTTTAACCTGTATCGACACTATCGTGAGCCACAGGCTACAGTAAACGGTTTAAAGTACGGCCGCGCTCCGGAATTTATCGGTGGCGATGACAGTAATCTGGATTGCCATCCACCCCGGCACAGCTGCTGACAATAATGCCGCGTCGTGGTCGCGAGCGCATAGTATATATCTCCCGAATTTTCTCGACGTTTATGGATTTTTTACGCAGTAACGTCCATGCCCGTGTACCAGTTTCACATTAAACCTGTCGCGCGCGGTTAAAAAAAAATGCGAAAAAAAAGAGAAGAAAAAAGCGCGTATCCCTCGTCGAGAGCGTTGAATCGGGAAATTTATGACGCCGGTAAAAGCCGACGTGGCCAAGTTTACAAAATTAATCCAGATGCGCGACCAAGATTTACCATCCTTCGTCGCCTATCGGGAATTATGCGCGCGCGAAAATCTAATTAACGTCGTGGACGGTACCATCCCGTTTCATACTCTTGATTATCGTCGATAACACGTGTTTCTTGGAAAAACGATGGTGGTGCAACCTTATCGTGTGCGCTCATTTACTCTTTATACTACACTATTATAAAATGAATAGTGGAAATTGTATCTCGGTTTATAATTATATTTCAGCTTTAATGTTGCGATAATTACGTGAAATAATTAATATTGTAAATATTTTTAATGTTTTGTAACATTAAAGTTATCTGTAACATTGTTTAAACAGTATATCTAATATTTTCGTCAGCCGAGTATATAAATGAGGTTGATCCGCTCAAGTTTTTTTTCTCACTTGTCATTGATTCATTGAGAATGATTATACGCTCTGCGCGTGGAAAAATATAATCTAAAAAATTTATCGCCTTCAATTATCTTACATAAGCACTTGTGATACTTAAATTATTAAAGGAACAGTTATTCTCTCTTTTTCGAATCGAACGTGCTGGCAACACTGTCAGCCCTTATGCACGTTATGTAACTTTCGCTGTTTAAACATTTGCAACGTGATGGTGTTTGCGGATACAACGAACGAGGTCGCGAGGATAGAGCACTACGATGCAATGGAATTGCTTTTGGAATATAAGGTTCCCATGTTACTACATTAACGATGTCTGACGCAAAATAACTTTGTTTCCCGTGTGCAAACAATTTTTCTCTAATTCTCCCTCTCTTTCTCTATCCCTTTCCGTTATTTCTTCATTTAAATTATTCGGACGCGTATAAATGGTGCATGTGCATTTTCAGGAAGAGCCCGAAGTCTCGCATAGAGTGTAGAGTATTGTCGTAAATGCGCATACGACAATAGAAGTATTTCTGCAGCGCGCTTCCGGCGCATGCATTTGAACTTCACCTGCACGAGTGACACGACTCTGTGATAGAATGAAGGCTTGTTCTATTATACGATGGAAAGCGAAATTTTGAAGTGCATCCGGGCCCTGAGGCATGATAATATGTGATGCCACGATGAAAAATAAATTTCGCTACATAAAAGCGTTATTGTTTATATTTATATACATATAAATAATGCAGTTTCATCGTTGATATAGATTCATCAAGAAAACATTCGATATATCCTTGCTGTTCCCTTTTGCCTTATTTCGAGAGGATTGAAGCAAATATCAGAGTTATTTGTCTCTTCCAAATGCGAGTTTTAACGGTATTTGTTTAGGCGAGAGCTTTTAAACGTAAATACCCTGTGTACGCGGAAACGGAAGCAAAAGTACGAAGATGTACGAAGCGGTCGAAAAAGGCCAGGATCCCCCGTTTATAGATCAGAAGGTAAAATATGCGGAGCTTTGGCGAAAGAGCACAAAAACTGGACACTCGCCTTGCTCTCTTAATTTATCATGGACTCCCGTAATTACTGCTTGGCCGAACAAGAATTTCTTGCTCGACATGACGTCCTCCGAAAGAGCCACAGAGTGGAAAGCCATTCTTATGCAATCTAAAAGTTTTAATGACGTCGAAGCTCGGAGATAGCCAATATTCACTTCGTTCCGTCACTTTTTCCCGTATCGTCGTCAGCTTTCCGTTTTTTCTACTTGTTTCCCTCTGTTTCCATTCTTTTCTTCAGTGCGCATCGCAGCCACTTTGCTTTAGAAACTTACTCGATCCCTTCGTCTGCCTCGCTATCACATCGAACGTCGTTCAGTATTCATAAAACTTGAGCCATCGTCAACCATCAGTACAATTTTATAAGCGCCAAGTATTAACGCAGTTTCCGTCGATGTCAGTCCGACTGCATAAATTAAGGAAATGTAATTTAAGCAGTTTGCAAACTTGTGATATCGCGAGCAGGAGTAATTTATCATCGGTTCCAGCGTCTTTCTTTGATCACCGATGGGAGCGCTTACGGTTCACCCTCGTCGCATAAAATATGCATACGGTAATCACTTAGGGAGCTAAAAAGAAACACAAAATAGGAAACGCAAGTTCATGTTGCAAATTGTTGTGTATTATCAAAATTATGCATTATAAATCGAATTTGCAAGAGTTCAAAAAGGTTGGAAAAGGAACGAATGTTCCTTTTGCGTGTCATGTTTCTTTGATGATCTCTATAAATTGAGCATCTATAAATTGAAATTTGTTTTTTGTTAAGATGATTTTCGTAGTTTCTCGTTTTATATTAATTTTGACTTTATTCTCAATCAGTTAAGGAATAAAACATTTTAAAATTTCTTTTATGGAACATATGTTTTTATAATATATGTTATATATTTTATCTATATTTATTAGACAAATGCTTTATTAAGAATTCAAACCGATAATTGGTTTTAATTTTGCTTTCCTTGGCATTATTTGGTTTGAGTAAAACGTTAAACTAACGATAAGTTCCCAAAGCATATGGATCTGTCGTGGCTCTTCAACGTTATGAATTATAGAGCATTTCGATTAATTGATAGGATGTCTTCATTAGTCGAGAAAGTGTTAAGTGTCGTAATTTTCTTCGGTAGGCGTTATAGTTTGCTTCGCATCTTGCGTGTACTTATACTTTTTTCAGATTTGTCCGCGCCCGCGGTTTGGTGTGTCGGCTATGATCTAACGAGAGCAAGAAATTTCACAGAGAAACCGAGGGGAATTTAATAAAATTAATAATCCACGAGGCGTGTAAGGAACTAAATGTGTACGCGCGCGCGCACGTAGAATTCGCAAGATGAAAAGGGTGTAGAACTAACAGTTCCAGGATGCGGAATGGACGAGGGTGGAAACATCAAGGTTGAAAAGATTTTCCCCTCTGAGTTCATGAAGCAATCTACGTTATACGAGTATGAGTTTTCCCTGCTACTTCGATCAGAACCAGCAGCGTAACTAATTATTTTTTAATCAAAGAAATGCACTGCTGTTTTGTCTCAACTGTTCTGAGTCATCGAGAGCACCTCTTGTCAAGTGTCACGCTTGTCGTTTGCACATGTCCGCGTTTACGAGTACAATCTGCTTGGACAAGAGGCAATTAGTATCGAGCTATCTCATTTCTGATTGTATTCGCATTAATGAATCGGTTTCCGTGGTTATATACGCAATTTGAAGAATGTTCTTCAATTTTTGTTATTGTTTATTAATATATTGGTTTCGTTATTAGAATGAATTCTTGATACATAAATGCATCTTAAAATGAAAAAATCATTAACCAATCTAATCGCTTTGATTGTTTTCATAATTTCTTGATACCTTTGAACCAGTTTTAGATTTTATATGTTAAACACAAATATTAAGATGAATAAATGTTCACCAAAAATAATAATAAATTGAATAAATTTTATTGTTTGTATAATTTTAAATTGCTTTTACCATAAGAAATTAAATGTAGTAATTAATTTTAGAAGGTATTTAATATCGGAGATTGAATAATTGTGTAAGATAAGTTATTTTCGCTGCAGAAAGAAAATTGTTGACGATTTTTTTAATTGTAAAAAGCATTTATAATAGCAATTTATCTGATCGCAATTTATTTGATCGGACAAAAGTGGAACATTTTGCAGGTACGCTAAATTAATAATGCCGCGACGCATTGCGAAGATACAAGATGAGGAAATAATATAATCGTTTATTTTCTCCTAGAGAGCGCATTCACATTATTGAAAATCGACACGAACCTAATATCCTCGCGAGAGCCATTCTTGACTTATTCTCTCAATTTTTCTTCTACGCTTTCTCTCTCCCCCCCTCTCTCTCTCTCTCTCTCTCTCTCTTTCTCTTTACTCGCTTTGATACTCACGTAAGCTCACAATCCCACCGATTTCGCGTGGATTAGCTCGATGCAAAGGCAGCTTTAGCCCGTTGATACGATGCAACTTAAATTACATGTGAGCGAGACTGCGCTCGATCACCGATTAAATCTTGTGCAAGCGAACGCAGGACGGATCATTTTAATTAAAAGAAGCTCATTCGCAGCGAAGCGGAGTGAACGAGACTAAAGTTAGGATTTGCGGATTTCCGAAAAGTTATCGCTATCCATATTCCTGAAATTATCGCTTGGATTCGATATGTGTGTCATTTTTAATGAATTTTAACATTAGACAAAAAATCTTGAAAAATGCATTTGCATAGAAATTTCTCGCGAGGCTGCATTTTGAAAGTTGATAATTTATTGTTGTCTGGATTGTGAAAATCGTATTTCCGAACTTAAACAATTTATCAATATGTGAGTGAATATGTTCTTTAGACTTTAAAGGGAAAATTTTTTGAGAGGAAATTATTTGTGATTTTAACGATTTTCATTTAACTGTATCAATATATTTAATTGAGTATTACCTTATGTTTTTTTTACGTGTGGAATTACGTTTATTGAAATCATTGGTATTTTTATTTAAATATTCTTATCTATCATGAAGCTTTTTTCAATCATTATTTATTTTGCAATAAATTTTGCTATCTTTTTTCTTTTGCTTCAGTTATCATTAGATGCAGAAGCAAATCTCAATATTTTAAAAGGAAATTCGCGAAATTGCTTTTAAATTATTCGGTTCGAGGTTATGTGATATTAACTTATCCGAATGTGTTTCACGGAAATAGATTGGATCATCTGCTCTCTATAGTTCATATATCATTACGCAGGGTCCGATTTACTTTCGAGTAGGGGATTATACTGAGTTACTATTTTATACTTTATATTCTATATTCGAGCGCCACCGATATCTACTCGATATTCGTCAGGGTTTCAAACACGCTACAAAGTACAGAATATTTTCGATTCTGCCAACAAATTCACAAAACTCGGTAGGAAAACTGATTTAAAGATCAATCACCAAAAAGCTTACGTTCATGTAAACATGTCGATTTGAGTTTTCAATCGAGACATATAGAAAATTTTTTTACTAAAACATATATAAATTTTTATATTTATTTTTTTCTTTATTAATATCAATTTTTAATGATCTTTTTGCGAATTTGAAATATTTAATTATTAAATTAATAATATATTATTCGTTATTCATCATTTTAAAAATAACGTGTGCTTTCGCGCACGCATAATGAACAGTCATAGTTTGGTTTTACTGTACAATTTTGTAATTATATATATATATATATATATATAAAGAGATATATTTTATACATTACACGTATCTCATTTATGACCAGAATCATTTAATTAATTATAACTGAATAATTTCTATTATTTTAGTATATATATATATATATATATATAGCTTTCAATACATATATACATAGCTTTAAAAAGCGGAAGAGGAAGGAAGTAAATTATTGAATAGAATTACTTACATATTGCTATAAAAGTCATGGAAAATCTTTGTTGTAAAGAGTAATTTAAAAAATTATAAATCAATCGTTTTGATTGCTTTAATAGTTTTAGTGTTAATATGTAATGTCAATTATATGTTTTTTACATACTATTTTATCTCTCTGCTATGCTTTTAATTTAGAATTTCAAATTTATTGCAATGGATCGGGCTTAGAATTCCAACTATTACTCGAGCTTTCGCGCAATATCGCAGATGCCGTTCTAGAGAATACCTAAGCATGCTTATAATCTCTCTCTGCACTACTTACTTATCGATGTGTATAGTGCCTATACATGTAGGGAGCTCCCATTTGACGCGTACCGTTCTGCATTTCTTAATAACGATAAATCTTGTGTATTTGCGTCGTATTACTGCATTCACGATCATATTTTTTACTTCGTTTTTATTTTCGCCTTTCCGATGGTAATAAGTTTTTAAATAAAAAATTATGAAGATAACAAGAAAATTCTATATATTACATTAGAAATTTTCTAGATATTATTCACAAAATGAATAAACGTATCACGAATATAAGAAGATGTAATAAAAAAACTATTATTGTGTGGGCTTTTTGTAACTGTACGTTGTAACATTTGAAGATAAAGCGTGCATGTAGAAATTCAAATACATACACGTCGTAGCCTGTACAAATTAGCATGTTCTTTGCTTGTAGCCGCGTTGGTTAATATTGCAACCTGAAGCAATGCCGAACGGTGAACGACAGACCCTTTCGTACCCCGACCTAATGCGCCGCGTTCTCCTGCGACGCGTCCTCGTGCAGCCCTCGTCGGTTTTAATGCTAGCGACGGAGCGTGTAACACCGGGCGCGATATCTAGGACAGGCGAACGTAGGTAGGTAACCAATTCAATAACGGGGCGTCTAAACACGGACCCGGTACGACCGCTAATGGTTAGCTCGTGACGTAGCGGCAAGTATTCCCTCGCTCTAACGTTCGTTTGCCTCCGTCCTCTCCGCCAACCCTTCTCTCGATGCGTCCTCCTCGTTCCCTCTCGTCCTTCCCTTCCGTTTGCATCACCGCAAGCGCAGGTTCCCCGTGCTTTGCCGTGTTGGTAGACGGGTACACGTATAACCAAATGGTGTTATGGGCATGTTCTCATGTCAAACCGCAACCTAACGACCTTAGGCGGTTAATGGTGGCGCTTGCCGTTGACCCCCGCTTACCCCCCTGTTCCGTGATAAATTGCTGTTAATGAAGCCGTCGCGTTTCTCTGTCATCCGCTTTCGTAATTTCGGCTTTAGTCCGTTGTTGTTGTTGTTATCCCATACTTGACTTAGTTACGAAAGCGGCGTGCCTTGTCAGCGGGTCCGGAAACGATGATGCATATGCGATTGAAACGTGTCTAGTTTGAAAACAATCTTCTGACTAATTGATTCTCTCGAAAATGAATAGTGAAAGGCCGTTAAATACGTCACAATATGTGTATTATTATCAATTACATAATTATATTCATTAACATAGACAAATACAATACATTCAAATGAGCTGAATAATTGGTGATTTTTAAACAATATTTTTAGTCAATGAAACTTTAGCTCAAATTATGATTTATTATTCAAAAAATTACGGAATAAGATGTCGATATTATTGCATTATCATCAACATTGGGCAACAATTATTTTTACTTTTCAAGAAATTATGGTGCAAAATTTGTGTCGGACATCTTCATGTAAAAAAAAACTGTATGTACAGAAAAAAAAAAATGAATTGTATTTTAAGTAAAATTGAAGACACAATATTTTTCGCATTATTTGTAACAGAGGCTGCAAGTCTTACTAAATCTCTGCTGCAGAAATTTGGCCTCTTGGGATTTGTCTCGTTCGTTTCTCGTTCTATCTCGCGAATGTCGTCATGTACCTTCGATTTACTGGTCCATCGTTATTTCCCCGGACCGCATTGACTGCAGTCTCTCTGACGCGGTATTTGCATCGGATCTGCGACGACGGAACCATCCCTGGCCGCGTTCCAAACAAAAGTACCCTTTCCGGCGCTCCAGGCATCACTTAACGCCATGAGTGTCGTCGACCGTCTAGCTGGAAAGGAAGTGGTTAGAAGGCGCGCGAATTAGAGACTGTCCTCTTACTCTACGATGCTTTTCCCCTTTCTGTTCTCTCTAGCCTTTGCACATTCTGGCAAACAATATTCGCGCTGAACTATACTATCCGTTTCAAGGATTTGGTATCCTTGAAAGATACCTATCTCCCATGTGAACGCGACAACATGTTTGGAATTCTCTGTGAATGACGGCGATCGCTCTGAAAACTTTGCTTTAGATTTCCATATGATTTTGGAAACTGTAGTTTTAAACAGACGAGAGGTTTTAAGAAAGTACATTCTTTAAGTCGAAAGACAGACTTTTGCGAACGAATCTCTACTTTGCATATTCTTGCAACGTGTCTGATACAACAGACAGATTCAAACCAGATGTGCTAAATATTTTTCTAGTGCAAGTACTAAATTATTTATAAACGCTAATATCTCAAAGATGGTATTAATTATAAAATTGTTGAGATTAAAATCTTTTATAATTGTGAGGATTGTGGAAAAATTCACTTTCTTTAATATTTCATTATCGTGAAATTATTTTATATTTTAATTATATATATTAATACATCTTACTATACTTCTTACTATATTTTATTGTTAGTTTCCGTGAATTTTAAAATTGTGATTGCAACATTTTTTTGCGGAGATACGAGGACGATATTGATGTCACTCCGAATTCATTCCGTAAAGTTCTCCCATAGCACTAACCGATATACTGCAATAAAACGAGGCCACGTACCAACGTTGGTGCAATCGACGCAATCTCGGAAATCTTGGAAATCTCGGTCACGGCTCATCGAGATCGATATAGTTGATTTCCTGTTCAGAAGGCTCATCTATACGTGCACCTGTACCGGAAAGTTCCGGATTTATACTGCTGCGCGGAATTCTCGATCCATGCCCTATCAAAAAGTCATCAAAGTGTATGTCCAAATTCCGCCGCAGTCCGCCACAAATACCGCGGATCTGTATTACCTCGATACTCGCTTTATTTTGTCTTGGGACAGAAATTTCTTTGATTCTTTCTATCTTGCAATTTGTCTGCATTCCATTTTCATTTTATCGTCTCTTTACTTATTTATTGTAATAAATTAGGTATATAGTACTTTTAGAACTACAAAAAGAGTTATCTTTGCTATTTTACTAGAATTTTTAATTATAATGATCGATATTGTAATCGGATATGAGGAGATTATTTATTATATTATATCTATAGCGATCTTTTCGCGTATCCTCGACCGTCGCGTCGCGTCGTTAGAATTCTGAAAAGGTTCGTCTCGATCCCGTTAGATAAGCGAAAATGTGTAGTGTATTCGCGAGACGCCGAGAGACTTCTTAGCGCTTTTGATTTAGCATCGAGTCGGTGTTCTCGACATGGTGTCGAGGCTTTGCCAGGAGAGTACGAGAGAGCCAACGATATGGCAGAAGAAGAGCTCGAACGTAGGATACGAAGTTCGAGGGCACGCGAGCAGAAAAGAGAGGAAGAGGAAAGAAAAGGGACGGGAGGGAGGGAACGACATCGTTCCTCGTCTGCATCCTAATTACCTCATTTTGCCGGAAACTGCTCGGAATCCAGGATACTCAGCCACGGTTAGGTTTCAGCGCCCGAACTCATCCTCGCGTCCCAGCTTCGGTGAGAGAGAGAGAGAAAGAGAGAGAGAGGTGGTCGCAATTCCTTCCCTTACACGCCGCCAAGGAGGGAAAGATGGAGTGTAGGCCGGGAGTGAGGTCGAAGGAGGGCGAGGGGGACGGCGGGGATAAGGGACACGAGGCGGCAGAATGGCTTTCATAAATCTCCGTCGTAAAAAGGGGATTTATTTGGGAGGGGATACCGAGGGTGGCCTTTCTCTCTCTCCTCCTCCTACCCTTCTTTTTCTTTTCTCGCGCGAATCCCGTCCTTCTATCGTCTCTGTGTGTTGTAACGCGAAACTGAGCGCGGTGGTGCAGAGTCTCGGCGTGCCTCGTTCGTCCCGCGATAAAACGTTCACTCATCCGCCGATGTCACTTCCGGCGAAATCACTTTAGAGTCGTCCCGACGCGATGACGCGACGTGCGGCATTCGCCGCCGTTTTCTTTAATTCCCTTTGCCCTCGTCTCATCTCCGGCCGTCGTATCTCCGGATTCCGGGTGCGTTTTTACGACAGGCTGTATTCAATTGACGTCTTCGACGTCGACAGACGAATCCCAGACCCGGTGACGTTGATGGACGCCCCGCGATTTCGCGAAATGTCATCAGGCTGCCTTCGCTTATATTGCACATTAGCGATTGTTATTGTCAGAGATATACGCGCGATCATCTCGTTTTTCAACGTCACGAAACCGTTCTCACATGCATTAGTTAAAGTTGACCAAAGTTTAATCAGGATTGAAGCTTATTGAAATCGACATAATTTCAATAAACTGAGTTCTCGATGCTGCAAAAGCATGATTTCTACATTTTTCATGACAACGGAAATGCAATGTAGGTGACGCGTAAATGACATTTTGCCACGTTTATGATATAAATTTAAAAGTCGAAGTCACACACATATCGAAATTACGCCATATTTAAACTGTGATTTTCGTTAATATTTATACAAAGAGTGCATTGCACAACTGGCGGATGAAGGACGATTATTTCAATTTTGCGCGCCTCTCTCTCTCTCTCTCTCTCTCTTTCTCTCTGCGTGGCGACGAATTAATCGGAGAGTGACGTATTAATTTTTCGCGACAGTCAAATTTAATGGCCATCCATCTACAAAAAGTAGGAACGACATGCACGATCGACGCGCTACTAAATATGTATCGAAAATATGTGTAATATTTTTGTATCGATAATGCTTTACAGATACTCGGCGGTAATGCGAGCATCGCGCCGCCGCGCCGCAAACAATAAATTAATTGTACGTTGTAGTTTATTAAACGCTCTTTTTCCCCAGTAAATTTCCACGCTCTCACCGCTGTTATTCTCGTCGATGATGCGCCGTAGCATGTCATTTCCTTCATTGGATAGTTTCATTATCTGTTGCACCGCGGGCTACCATGTACGGGGAGTTCAGCCGGGGTCACGTTGATAGAATCCGAATATTCCGCGAACCAACGACGGAAGCGCAGTGGCCGAAGGGCATGTTTTTAATATACCGCACTGTGGCCGATTTTTTGTTTTATCAGTATAACAGAGAACAAGCGTATCTAT
Source organism: Cyphomyrmex costatus (assembly GCF_001594065.2). Taxonomy (NCBI): domain Eukaryota; kingdom Metazoa; phylum Arthropoda; class Insecta; order Hymenoptera; family Formicidae; genus Cyphomyrmex; species Cyphomyrmex costatus. The sequence goes on from NW_017276922.1 coordinate 2,061,654, forward strand.
GGAAACGAGATCTTACTCATTTTGCTTGCATGATACTTGTCGAAATAACATTACAATTTTGCGATCGCGGTCTTTTAACGAAGCTGGCATCCAATAATTCGTGTTCGATTGCAAAAAAAGAGAAATTATTTTGAATTTTGTATTGTATTCTGTATACAAAATTGTCTTCAAAATACACGCTTTCTCTTAAAAAAAAATTTAAAAAAAACAAGCGAAACTCAAATTAAACAGAATTGTTTCTGCTTTATTAGTAGAAACATTTCTCTTTGAATTTTGCTAGGTTGAAAATTGTCGGTAAGAAATGTAAATATAACAAATTTTCTTCTTTAATAAATTGTTCGTGTGATCTGTTTTAATTAAGAGAGATTTAAATTAAAAATAAGTTTTTTTTTTTTTAAGAAAAAAATATTATGTAGTGCAATCATTTCCAAAAAGTAATTATTTCTAAATTTCCCATAAAATTTGAGGAACAAATGCATGTGATTTAAATTACGATTTAATCCCAACGGGAAACTTCTAGTTTAATGTGAACAAACATCATTTAAAATTTTAATCTACATAAGTTTTCTTTGCAATGGTATTTACATTTCTCGAAATATTTTAGAGAAATATAATGCAAAGTCCTGAAAGAATCTTGTAACTACTTTAATTAAAATAAATTACAGGATGTTCATATAATAGCTGTTGGAAAAAATAACAGTGTCGGATTATTTCACGCCTACTCGTTAAACCTGAGTCTTGCTTAAATCTAACAAGCGGTTCGACCGAATTGCAAGTTTCTTTTTACATCGCGGTCAGAGGTTCATTACATACGGAACAGGATATGTAGGTACATTCTAGTTTGTCGTGTCTCGAGATCAAGCTGCATATTTCAGACACCTAATGCATCTTCCTATAGATTTTTCAACGTTTAATCGCGGTGCTGTATGTATCAGATCGTCGTGCATCCTCACATTGATATCGCGAGATCATCTTCGTCGAGGACTTTCCACAACGGAACGAAGAGAATCCGTTACGAGGAATGTGAAGAAGATTCTTCTCGACGAATTTTCTCGGAATTTTCTCCCCTTTTTTATCCGCGCGAGATAGAAAGTGTTCGCGATTCAAGTACGAGTTAGTGTTGGCTTTCACACGGAGAATCGTTAGTGTCAGACCGCGAGTTTCCCACGACATTCGGAAGTGACATTGCGAGACATCGAGATATTCGAAAACTCCAAATCGAGCCCTTGACCGAAATCTACATGCTTTTAGGCCTTGTCGTAGAGAAGATTCTAAGAAGAGTTTTTTTCTCTCAGCTATTGGATAAATCGCAAGGGAAACTGGAGATGGGAATACTTCTAGGACAGGATGGCAGACAATGAGATTCGTCTGCGTACAGAATTGGAAGGCTGCGATCGGATGATAGTCGAAAGGTATAAGGCGCTTGGGAATAAGCTACGACAATTTCTCTAGGGGATCTCCCGCAAGATTCACGTTTTCGTCGAACGAATAGGAAGCGAGAGGGGAGCTGCTTCTTTCCTCATCGCGCAACAAAACGAAATCTTCGCACATCTTTTAAAACAATGTCGGTCGGCAGCGCGGAAATTGAATTTGTCCTGCGCGCAGAATCGTCCTGTAAGCCGAGATGCTGAGATCCTCCGTCCCTTCGAGGAAAATACTCCGCTTTCGCTGGATTTTAATTTTGATTTATATGAGTGCCGTGCGTTGCGGAGCCCGACACTTTTGCGACGACACGCGGCGCGGGCGGAGCAAACTTACGTCGGGAGATTCAGATCCGGAAATAGATATCGTAGCGTTCAGACACGATGTTTGAAGAGCAGGGAAACGATATTCTGACTGAGGAATGCTCTTTTATCGTGTCGGCTTGAGAATTTTTCGTAGCAACCAGAAAATGGGGAATTTACTGAAAGCAAAACCCATTTTTCGTAGTAGAGAGAGGCAAAGAGGGACGAAGAAATACAGAAGAAGACATGGATGAGAAGCTATCTACGTTACGTTACTACGTGGTAGATCGCCCGTGGGCTATGTAACTTGCGACTCGTGAATTGTCATGAGACGCGTATCAAAGCTAGCTGGAGGGGTTGAAGGATAGTCTGTAGTTTGGCAGACGACTTTGGTAAATATATGCAGAAAGTTGTCTGCTAGAGGTACTCACGATTTTGGAAATTGCCACAAGCTACACCGTGAGAACTGGCTAGAGTAATTTTCTCTAACCTTGAGAGAGGTTACATACATACGTGCAAACGCGACCCAGAAGTTATGATTAATTCGTTCGTTTTCCCTTCATGAACATAGGCTCTCATTTAGACGACATCAACCAAACACAAGAGAATCTCAACTCATCATCAGACTTTTCTCTGTTATTTCATGCTGAAATATCAACACTGTTAAGCCCGTACTATCATTTGTAAGCTTATTGGAAGCATTCTATGAGACATTTTTATGCAACATTCGATATATTAAAGCCACATAAAAATTTGTTACAGTCTCCGATTGAAAATGTTTAGTATAGAAAGCAATAGGATTCGAGATTTCGTTCTGAAATTGCGGATTTACTCGTGTCGACTCGTTCGTCATCGAATCAACAACGACCGAAGTGCAATTGTCATCACGTTTGTAGAATCTTGCACGATCGTTTAACGCGTCACGGTGATTAGGACGAGCGCCGTTGAATCCTGGTCAATCAGAACGTTCGGCGCACTCGGTAGTTTACAGCAGCTAGACTGCTGGTTACCGGAAACGCGGTCGAAGTCGGACAGAGCGAATACTGGCTTTGTGCCAGATTGCCGTAAGAGTGCTTGCACTTACCGGTCTCCACTATATATGGTACAATAGTTCCTCGTTTTATTACTTTATTGGACGTGGTAGTCAGTTTCGGACTTTATTATGTCCGATACATCATGTCCTTCTTCTGGCGCTTGTTCTTTTATGAGAACTTCATAATGCGTCATTTACTTGAATAGCACTTTTTAGGTATCGTATTTCTTATAGACATAGATTGTGTGGCGTCAAATTGCTTCTTTGTTCATGTGAATATGATTTTTGTTACATATGTGTAAATTTTTTCATATAAGATTTCTCTCGGATTGTTATTAGTTTTTTTTTTAAAACGAAATTAAAAATTAGTAAGTATGCACAAGAACTTCTTTTTTTAAATTTTTGATTGCTCTGTTTGATTGTAATTGCAAAGTGACACTTTTTTTTTTGTAATTAACGTTTCTCTTTGACATTCCTCTTGATATTTACTTTTACATGTGATACGCTTTTATTGTGATAATCAGAGAGTCATGTGCAAACGCGAGCATGTGTGTGTGTATGTATGTATGTAGATTTATAATCTACCCGGTATTCGCTGTAACTATGACACGATGAACGGTCAACACCGACAGTAATTCCTAGGATGGCACTCGGTATATTCTGCAAGCTGAAAGCGGCCTTTTTGCGAATGCAACTAGAATTATTAGCATCGTGTGACACTCGTTGTTCTTCTTGTTATACCGCGCCACGCTGACTGTCCCCCACTTAGTACGAGTAATTTGTCGTGTTCATTATTTGCGTATGTGTCCGGTATGAAAACTTACGGAAATAACTAGAATTCATGCGAATGAACGAGTAAACATTTTCTCAGGAATATTAGGATGAAATATTCAATATGGATGAATTGTAAACAGAGATATGATTCCCATTCGTAATTATAGTATGAAACATGTATTATAAATTACGTGAATGAGAAAATTAATTGTGAGGAGCATACTCAGTAAAAAGAACTTTTTGCTTTATATTTTAAATTCTCAATTACTTTTATATACTTTTAGCGCATAATTTTTAAAATTGATAAATTTATATTGCTATTTTATATGGATTACAAATATGAATCTTTATTAAATAATATAATATTATATATTGAATTATCGTCAAAACTTTTGATCTTGTTGAAAGATGATATTCTAAATGAAAGTGGTCAGCAAATTTGAATTTATCGACATAACAATTTGTCAAACTTTGAAAGGCATAGCAAGATATGACGCTCGAACGATTTCTTATTCGTTCTCAATATAGCTAAAGATTAAGTATACTATTATCTAAGATCGATTGATCTATTAATGGAGCAGATTTAACGAACACTGATCACAGTTTTAATGCCATAAAAGCGTAATTTAGCTAATTACGAAAATTACGTGTATTTGGGACATCTAATGCATACAATTTAGAACATTTTATAATAACTTATATTGTGTGTGTATGTGTGTATGCACAAATATATACAAATATTTAAAAACTACAATTCAAAAAATAGAAGTAAACGTAAGCTTGGCGACTAGTCGAAAATTTGGTTGCTTTTCAAACAATTCTTGGAACTAGAATTTTTTTAAAAGCGACCAAACTTTTTATGGTAATAGTTCACACTGGAAAAATTTTGGTTGTATTTTGATTCTGATTAAAAATGGATAAATCAGAATTTTCTGATTGAATCTATTGTAATTATAGTTGACATACAATTATATTCTGATTCATTAATTTTTTTCCAAAAAATTTAAATAACAAATATTATACATATAACATCATATACAATATAATATTATAATATATACTGTACGTATGCTTGTGCAATTTAGTAATTAATAATACATGCATCTATCTGAAAATTTCAAAATTTTGTTCTTGGATCACGTCAGAAATTTCAGCGATTAAAAATTTTGCTGAATGTCTGCTTAGTTTCTGTATCTTTAATTGTATTTTTCTATGATGCATACCTTTAAAATTCCATTGCGACTCGATAACCGCGTCTTTCTCGTGTTCTCTATTTGATGTCTATTAAGACATCGGATTTCGTTGCCCTAGGATCGACGACAACGAAAGTCACTCGGATTCTAACAAAACCAATTTGCGGAAATCTCCGGCCACGTAGAGCCGACTATCTCCCAGGCACGCCGGACGTTGGTGCGACGTACGGACGGCCGGTCGTTAAGTGCAAGGATCACGTAGCTCTTTGATAAAGTTCCGGGTCGTTTCTTTCGTTACGAGCGTGCACGCCTAGTTCCTTATCCGAGGGAACTTTGCGCGTGTACTTATCGAGCGCGCCGGACATGGGGCATTTCTTACTCAGCTGGCCCGCGCTGATAAGGCGACACCGAATTTTTCTTGCCGTCAGAAACGGGTTCTTTAATAAATTCCAGATATATTTGCCGTTTATACTTCACACTTTCATTCGGTGTCGTTGAATTGATGTTAATGATATCAAGATGGGGACATTGAGGAGATATTGCAAAAAAAAAAAAAAAGAAAATTTTATGCAAAGTAATTCTCGATAAAGAATTTAAATATTTTAAATTAAAACATGAAATTTAATATTAAAAATAAAAATCTTAAAATTAATGATAGCAATTTTTCTTGTCGCAATGCAAAATTATTTTTATCTGTCAATCGCGAATTCACTCTGTTAGCGGATGACAAAAATGATAAAGAGATTTACATTGGATCTTCAATTTGCAGATTTTTTCGTGCTCGTTAACTTATTCTTTTTTTTTTTTTCGACTATCACTTGCCCATCAGGTTGGATTCTGTCGAGCTCGTTTCTATTGAATGCCTTTGACCGTCGTATATAGGAAGCCATAGAAGAGAGAAGCGAGACAACAGCCGCGTTAAAAATTAACGCTTTTCGAGATTAACGATGCCGAGAGGACTGCAGGCGCGTCCGAAAATGCGGGCGAATGAGTTACGGACGGGACGTTAAGTCTTGTAGATTTTCATTAAGTGCTAACGCCGCTGGGTACTCTGCAGCAGTCGCCCCAATGGCGTGGCAGCGCGTAAGGGGCGGGGAACTAAAAAATGAGAAGGTCGTATTTTCCGAGTTCAGTGCGTCCGCTCTTTGGTATGTTAATTCATTGCCATGCTTCCTACCTTCCGCTTTCTCTATCTCGCGCTTACGTCATGTCTCTCTCTCATACACACGCTTTGTTTTTTTTTCTCCTTATCTTAGCGCCGTTTATAATTCGATAATCAATAACTGGGCATCCTCAGCGATTTCATTAACGGTAAATTTAAAATGTAAGCTTAGCCCGAGAGAGAGAGACAACGAGATGTTACGTTTGTCACTTATATCTGCTCTCGAACTTTTTATGCGGAGGCTCTGTTGTCGCTTAGATGCCTAGCATTTATGCGTAAACAATTAATGATAATTGGATAAATTGTTAATTAAGACTATTCTCACTTGTATTATCTTTTTTTTGACATACTTCTGCAATTTAATATATATTTATTTTGTATATAAATTTATATCTGTGTTTGTTCCATATATATAAATTGCTATTATAACCTTTTAAAAAATTTATAACATATTGAGAGAAAAAATATAAGTAATATTATAATAATCTGCGCTATAAATATGCTTGGGATAGCCCTAATTTCAGAGCAGTTAACTTCGGTCTTTAAAAAGTTAGACTAGATTAGAAATACTCTTTCCTTCTCTCTCTTTCTCTCTCTTTTTCTCTATAACGAGCTCACAACTTAACGATTGCCGCTGTTCAATAATTTAAAGTAAAGATTGGTGCGAAGTTTTTAATGAATCGCGTGAGTTTCTTACTGGTTCTTGGGCGCAGGAGAACGTATCTTTTATCGTACATTTTATGCGCAAACGGTCGCTAACTTTTGCGCGCGTAATCTTATCTCGATTAAAATTACGATCGATAGAATTTTTTTTACAGCAAAATACGTGAACATTTATTATATTGATATTTATAATATTATTATTAATCTATCAATATATATTTAAATTTAAGTCTGACATTATTTGCGTTTAATTCTAAAGACTCTTTTTTGCTGTTTTTATAGACTAATTGTAAGATTTGTAAATATATTATAAAATATTTCTCTCGCATAAAATATTGATGTATTTTCATCTGTAAAAATTTTAGTATTATACTTTACTTTTATTATAGAATATTATTTATCTTCTCAACGTGAAAGAACTGTTTATTTGGAATTGTTTGTATTATCTTAAGATTTAGAAGATATAGATGCACTGTGTGCATCCACAATGGAAATAGTATTGTATGCGGCCGCAGCAGGAATTATTTTGGCAACGCGAATTAAGACGAGGCCTGTCCGCGGCTTCGTATAAAGTTGCTCGAACACACCGACCGGTTAATTGACGTAGTTGTAAGAGTATCCCGGAAATGTTGATTGCTTCAGCAAGTTTCTAACGTTCAGTCAGCACGTCAGTTGTTTCGTGCCGCTGACCAAAGTTCGCAAGAGCGCAGGTGCATGCCAGGCTACGTATAAAATAATAGCCTCAAGAAAGTTTCATAAAGGCGATTAGATTCTACGGAATGTATCGCCAAATCATATTTATTTACGTTTCTCTCTTTGCGTTTAATTAAACAAAAATTGGCAGCAACATTTGTCGTCACGGCGCGACACTTATATTATATGTCATCTTAATCAATTAACTTCAATGTTTCTAATTCTATGTATCTATAGTCTTTCTTTAGTTAAAGAAATTTCAATCAATTTGAAAACGTATATATTATAGAAATTATGTCTTCTTTTTATTTCGTTTGAAATTAATGTAATAAATATTTATACAATGATTGTAAAACTATATGAGAAATATTTTTTTTATTACACGTATATTAGTTCATATGTTTTACAATTCTCATGAAAAAAAAAATATCTACATAAAAAGAGATGAATTTTTACAATCTCGATATACGCGAGGAAAACTTTTCTGTCATTACTGCGATGCGCGATGCTTAAATACAGATGCCTAGCCGTTTCTATCTGCGTTGTATTAAAAGTCGAATATCGAAGTCTGAAGTTCTTTTTTGCCATTCATTGCGTATCTGGCGCGCGGGGGTTATACGCGGACTTTATAGACCAACGTGACGGGAACACCGAAACGCTCTTGACTAGAAAACGTCGAATAGCAGCTCGGCTCGCACCGTAGAGCGATCCAAACGAAATTTGACGCTTAACGAAACTCTAGTCACAAAGGCCTGGGCTGTCAGCAAATAGCCTATCCACGGGTTATCCCCGGAATTCGACACTGAGACCCGGGCCGCCTCGCGTTAACGCCGGATGGATATTCTGCCCGGGTGTTGCCTTAGGCTACTCTAGGATGAAGCTATGCCCATAAAGCTGTAACATTCCACTTTATCCTGCTTTGTGCTTATAACGGCCAGAGTGCTTGTTAGACATTTATAGCGAAATGTGTTATCGAAGGAGGGTCATCTCGCGCAATGTAATTTGACGCAACATTGTACGATAGGCGACAGAATTAATGCTTTCCGTTAGCTCAATGTTTCCCGTTCGTTGCAAGAATTTATCCTTGAATTTTGGTATAATATCCTCATATTCCTGTACTTGTATAAAATTTACGAAGAGTTACACAAAATTCATTTAAAATAATACAATTACTTAAACCAGTATTGGAAGTTAAATCATTATTTGACCTATACTTATTATAGTTATATATAAATACATTATTTGAATTATAAAATTTGTTTAAAATAACACTTACGTACTCTTTACTTTATTGAAATAATTAAATTCTTATTTGATATATCCTCTCAATAAGGAAATTGATGCAAATTATTTAATAGCAGAATTGTATTTTCTCTTTTAAATTTTTATTTTGTTTTCTCATTCAGTCCCTTCCTTCTCTGTCTCGCTCTTTCTCTTTCTCTCTGTGGCTTAGATCTATATAACTCTCGGCGCTTCATTTATCATCACGATGAAAAAGAACGTTTCGGCGCGCGTTCCCCTCGAGATATCCGTTACTCCGGACTGTGCGCGGTAACGATACTGGCACGGAATGTAACCTCGGAGTGCTCCGAAAATCGGTGTACAGAAACGCGCGCGGCGTATCAGAGCGAATTAAATTTTGTCTCCCGTCTGGGGCGAGATCGTCTTCGTCTCCGCCTTAATGCCGGCGGTTATCTCTCCGCAGATAACGAAAGCTGACGTTCTCCCGAGATAACGAAAATGTCCCCGAAGTACGGCACCCGACGGTAGATATAATATATACCCGATGGTGATGGTACCGACCAGAGACGCGGGAATCCGCTCACCTATTCCACAGGGGAGCAGACTTGCGATTGCGCGAGGGTGCGCGATTATGCGACGTCGCAGGGGAGAGGGATGGAAAGGAGGGACGCGGGGCAAGAAGTCGCAAGAGGGTAGATCTTGCACATACAGTGGGTGAAGTCAACTGAATCTCGTTTTCGTTCTCCTCTCTCCGATAACCGGGTGCCTTTGATAAGGATGTGGGGGCATCTTCGAGACCGTCCAATATTGAGCCGGGTCTGGAACGTGCCTCGAATCTCGTTCACAGCAGTAGCTCCGACTATCTTGTTATTAAAACACGTAGAAGAGAATATTATTTATCAAAGTCAAATTGGTGGCAGACGGGTGCAGTTAAAACGTAATGTTGCTATCAAATCTCTCTTTTTTATAAATATTTTATTTTATTTAGGTATATAGTTAGTAAGCATCCTTTCTAATGAAAAAGTTTCTTTCTTAAAGACCTTACGGTTGCACAGCATCACGTAGATTAAATGAGAAAAGCACGAGACGACATGACTTGAGGATTAATGATACTGGAGTATAGCAACGAAGATTTGCATAATAAGTAAATGGTAAATAGCGAATGATAAATTACTATAAGTTGGTAACACTTATAATCGAAACGCGAAGTGAAAACGGAAACGTCCTACGTTTTCATTTACGGAATGATTTTTTGATATTATTGCAACACGTTTATTGCATTTGTCAGTTTTTTTTAGAATCTCATAAAATATAGCAAAGATAACTACTGAGATTTAAAAGACCAAGAACGAGAGTTAGTTATTCATCCAACAAGCTGGTTATTTAGCGCAATAATGTCAAAAGAGAACGCGATTTTATCTTTACATTTGGTTTACATCCACTGTGAATAATATATGCTTTTTACGTCCGTCATCGTGCAATGTTAAAGCTTGTAACTTCGCCGTGAATGGTTCTTATAGCTGACAGTAAACTTTTTAACGATCGATGAGAGCATTAACAGACTACCGTGATAAGCAGCATCATAAAGAGTGTTTTATAACTGACGGACCGGAAAATTACGGCCATATCTAATCGCAAATTATGTAAAAACGGTGTTGCTGTCAGGAAACGCTTATTTGTGAGAGCCAGTTTAATTGACGATGAGAAATCGGCATTTGTTCGGTTTATTATTCCCTACGGAAGAAACATTATTGCGATAACGCTAAATCGACGCGTGCTTTATACCGTGTTTCGCGTGCTAATGATACCTCGATGACGCGAGAGTTATAAACTCAGCTTGCGCGTACCTATTCAGATTTATCGTCACGTTACAAGTCATAACTTCCCCGTCATTGTTGCGTCATTCGAGAATCGAATCGACCTACTTATCACTCGTGCGCTTGCGCCACTGAAAGTGTGTTCTCGGTCACAGCATTCCCTGAATATTCATTGTTAACATATTTAACATAATGCACGATGGGCATCTACTTCGTTTTACGTCCAAGTTACAATTACATCGAGTGTACCATCATAATTTTAGATTGTAAATATGTAAATGTGTTTTGACTCAACCACCAGTACTGGAAAATAACAAACATATATATTTGCCTCAGGAGAATTGTGAAGTCATCGTGAAAAATATATATAAATAATAAATTAACTATGAAGTTATCGTAAAAAAGATTTATAAACAATAAATTTTTTTATTTGCGATAAAACAATTTCCTTTTTTTTTTTGTTAAAAAGAAAGAAGATATTTCGCGATAACAAATGAAAGTAAAACCTGATTTTAATTTGTCTATGCATAATTTATTCTTAAGTCTTAAATGCCACGTTACATGTGAGGACAATAAATTGAATTATTACGTATACCCTATTCAATTTGATTGCTTATAACTTTCATAAGAATAAATACATAAAAAAGGTTTTTAATCGAAACATTAAGAAATATAACAGAAGTAACAAACAAATGTATATATCTGTACTAAAAAAAAGCTATAAGCAATGGAGAAAGTATTGAAAAAGGCGTTTAAAGATTTATAGGTTATGTTTTTTCAATATTTTACAATATTATCATGTATAATAATTTGGGTAAAATAAAGAGAAGAAAAGATTTTAATTGTAATATAAATTTAGAAATCTCGAGATATAATTAAATTCAAAGAAGTTTAATTTTTTTTGCGAGAAAGATTCAAATGTAATTATTCCTGAGAGCTTTCTCTCTCTCTCTCTCTCTCTCTCTCTCTCTCTCTCTTGATAATTCTGTTCCTTTTAATTACTTTATCTTTAAACAGGTATAAATTACGCGAATAGTAGAAAGATGTTTGTACGTTTGACGTTTAAATGTCATTTAATATTGAGGATCATGATCTACTTTGTATCACGTGGCGACAATTAACAAGAAATTTCAAACTTGCGGAGGAAATCTGTTTTCAAAGCGATGACACTTCGAGATATCGGATAATATTTGACGATGAATTAACTGTTACCAGGTTGCCATGCTCTACATACCGTGTTCTATAGCATCCGCGCGCATCGATTATCTCCGCTCCAATTACCCGTGGATAATAAGCGGTTCGTATCTCTCGTAAAGAGGCAGCGGCGATCGTATCACGTTCTCTAACGCGATTCTAAAGTGCAAATGAAGAGTAAAACCGTTCTATGGAGGGATCAAATCAGCTGGCTGATTCATGGCGAAATTATAAGCGAAGTATACTTTCCCGTATCTATATCGTGCACCTTACGTGTTTAGCATGTCTCGAGCAAGCTAATATCGAAAATTTTCTGTATTGCGCGAGCTGAACTTAAGAGAGAGAATACGAGAGTACTAGTAACAGAGGGTAGCGCTGTTTAGGACAGCTCTCAGTCAGAGGAGGTGTCTGCAGCCGACCGACGACGTCGGCAACTATATATGACAAAGAGGTGGAGGAAGATCCCCGAGATAATCACTCGAGACAACCACAGGATCTGCGATTTAATATTAACGCGGACGACGCGGCGCGCCGCTCCCGGCGGCGTTGATTACACTCCATTGTGCCTCTCTCGCGCCTTTGGTAATCTATATACGGCCGCGCGCGCACCGCCGCGCCGTGTGATGCATATACCGTCCGTATATCAAATGTGTCCGTACCAACGGAAGCGGGGACCAGGACCATTCACGCCGAGCGAGGTGAGAGAGAGAGAGAGAGAGAGAGAGAGACGAACAGGACGAGAAGGACGAGGAGGAAGAAACAAGCAGATAACGGGGCGTTTCTGAATTTCGGAATTTCGGGCGGATCTCGTTGCCGAGTGGACTGGCTTTGAATACGTATTCCCTTGGCCTCGATCCTCCCTTCCCTCGTGTGCCTCTCGCGTATTTCCTCCGAAGATACCCCCGAGTTTCATCACGTTCGATTTTTCGACCTCGCTCGTAGCGGTTCCGGAATCCTCTCGCGATTTGCCGACGAATCATTTTTTGCGATCGCGGAGTTTCGCAAACACTGGGTTTTATCGATGAGTTGTATCTTGAAACCACCGTACTGAGAATAGACTACGTCATCCACCCAAATGGGTTTGAGTGCTTCCGTATTAGATCTCACAGAGTGATCTAGAAATTGTTTATCGATAAAAATGTTCGTCTATTTCTAGATTCGATTTAATTGATATTTGCCTATTGTATATTTTCCGTCGAGTATTACATTGTTCATGTAACAAAGAATTATTCCTATTCACGCAATTATCAACGAAACGCAATAGCATTCGCTAATCGTTTACTTATTTGAATGTCAATTCTTCTATGGCAGTTGAATTGAAATATCAAGCTTTACTGTCGTGCATCACGTCATGTATACGAAGCCCAGGTGCGTTTTATCGAAAATTGGAAGGCAGAAGAGCAGCGGAGAATATGGCGGTGTCGGCACAAGAATGGCGCGTGATTAGTATGTCTTTCGGGATTGATATATATCCCTGGAGAAGAACGTGACCGCGTTTGCAATCAACGTGTCGCTCCTCCGGGCTCAAAATCGTCATCGCCACCTGTCGATTGTGCAATTTGCGTGGTCGCGCGTCAACGCGGCACAGATCGACGACCATCGAGTCGAGTCGAGGACGTGTCTCGATGAAAATTTAATTACTCTTCGGGTTTGGCTAAATTCGTACATTCGCCGATCCAGAAAAGCTCAGTTAATTTAATTAAAGAATTTTTCGTTGAATTTTCAAAACGCAAGGAATTACTATTTCGAATTTTTTTAAATTAAAAAAGTTTTTTTCAAGCCAGATTTTTCAATCAGTCATTTGTTGTTTGAAATTTGAACATATTTTTACACATTTTTACAAAATTTTTTTTGTATCTACATAAAGGTTAAAAAGGTAGTTTTTATGCTTTGGAAAAATAGTTTATCTTGACTACTCTTTTTTTTTTACTGTGAAATTTGTCATTGTGGATTATAAACTTGAGATAAAAATGTTTAAATTTGAAAGAATGGATTACAATCTATCATTACAAGTACAGATAGTAGGTACATGGAAAAATTCACCATTTAATTTTTTCATTCGTGCGATGAATCCTTTTTTCTTTGTCAATTATTGATATCACGCTTGCGTTAACAAGAATGATTGCTCTCAGATCAAAATGGTTATGCGAAAGTGCGAAACGATTACATTTTAACGAAGTTGTTGAAAGTAATCAAAAGATTTCACGATAGTTTTTATAAAACGCTGCTGCGTAACGATACGTTAGGCGGTAATTTATTTCTCGTCAGCGACGGTCTGTTCCAGTTGCTTTTATCGTGTCATTGAGTAAAGTGGGGCATAGCAACTCGGAAAGCAATTGTATAGCATCGCTGCGATTGAAATTGTAATTCCGTAGTGTTTCCTCTTGCGCCTATGGTAATTCCATTCTGTTTGATGTCGTCATTTAAATTGCAATTAAATATTATATAACCAGCTGAATGAAGCAAAAATCGTTTTGTACGCGCGTATTTTTCATGTGTTCAACTGATGAGATAAAGGTATACAGTACCATTTATCTGAGAACTGTGTCTGAATATAAATCTTGTTTGCCGAGTAAAGTGTGCGTTTTCAACATGTACTCTTTTGTTCAGTTCGCGGCAATGTAACGTGACTAGCCGCGTCAGCTCGTGCATTACATGAGCGCTCTCTTGATAATTTAGTAGTACGTCCGGCTTTCGCCGTTGGCGTAAAATCCATTAATTTTCTTTCGGACGCGATGAATATACCGGCGTGACGTAAATTAAATCGTTATTCGGATTTCGCGCGGTAAAATTAAATACGAATTTAAACAAAATCCTCTTTCGTGCCCCGAACTCGCGCGCGCGTACGTAGCTATAGGTTTTATACGTTGTAGCTATGTAATTTAGCTTGACACTTGTATTCAGAGCGTGTCGGATTGCTCATGGAATTACCGATAATTTTATTTAAATCCTGCAGTCACGGATTGGCTCGTCGCCTGACATGATAATTGTACGCTTTATTTTTTCCACGGAATTTGTTTAATGTTCTTTATTTCGAAGATCTGATTTATTTTGAAGAGATTTTTGTTATTATATTAATTGATTGTACGTCGAAACTGCGAGTTTGATTACGAGCTGTTAGTTTAGTGGAGCTTTCATTGTTATTAGCTAATTAACAAGTTCACCAATTAGAGATTGTCGAGCGGGGCGCGTACCGAGAATTTTCCTGCATATAGCGAGGAAGCTCCATCAGCGAATTAATAAATGATTCATTGATCATGGAGCCGTTCCGCGTAAAGTTACGTAAGACGTCAGAGGACTTTTCGCAAGGCGTAAATGTTTAATTGAAATTCTATCTCCTGATCCATTCGTTCTCTTAAACAGAAGACATTTAAAGTACAGAGATATCTTCGTTTATCAGAAGATGTACTTGTCCATTTAAGAAGAATTAATCACGAAGGATATCTATACTTGGCTCGTGAAATTATCAGTTGCGATAAGATGACTTAATTGGGTATGAAGTGAGCTGCTGGGGATTATAATTGTGAATTATGAATCGAGATATCGCGTCTTATTACGCTATCTTGCAGAAATTCTGAGTGATTATTTTAAAAAAGACAAGAGAGAGAGAGAGAGAGAGAGAGAGAGAGAGAGAGAGAGTTTTATACATAACAAAAATATCACGATAGATTTTATCTAGTCGCTTATAATGTATACACTCTTAAAAATATCGGTATAGATTTAACATCATATGGTGTCTATATAATTCACACCATGATGATATTAATATTATAACATCAATACGATGAGAATTATACAGACATCGCACGGTATTAAATCTATATCGATATTTTTTATATTTATAGATTTTATATTTAGACTTCCACTTATGTAATTTATTTTATAATATTACAAGTTGGGTATAGATTATTCGTTACTGGAAGCGAGGTTAAGTTTTGCAATTTTATAAGTTATATAGTATCGGCATCGTGCAGCGAATGTATCGACGTAGTTTGCTATCCTCATTCACTGCACGATTTTGCTGTCGGGCAGAAAATGTCCATCGATCAATGGCGTCCGGCCTCCAAACATGCGTTCGTCTATATACTTGTCTTGACACGAGATCAAAGCAAGGGGATCGCTTGAGTCCTCAGGGTCGGCGGCCTCCAGCTATTCTCGGCTTTGCGAGAAGGATGTTGCCGCTAGCTTCGATCTCTCACTGCGGCGAGAATTCTCCTACGGCAGAGACATTGACATAGTGGGACTAGCTCTCGGTTAAAGGCGACTCACCTCTGACCCTCCAAGTACCGTCAGATTAAGGGATGAATACACGTATAGACATTAAACCGCCGGCGCAATGGCCGGTGTGTCGACCGAGAGGACGAAGGGAGGAACGCCACCTGATTAGCATTCTAAATTGAAGCGCTGTGGTCGAACGGTCGTCGGAGAGCAGGTCCAGTTTAGGTTGGGGGTAATTCAGAATAGACCCTCTCCCTACCCTTCTCGGTGCACCAACTCCGCGCGCTCTAGACAACTCCATGTCCATATCATCGTCAGTCTCGCTCGCTCGCTCCGTTCTCTCGATTCTATCCTCCACGATTCTCCGCGATCGGCCCATCAGTTAGACCGGGCCTACGCTATGCACCGCAATAGGTTAGACATTTGCATTAATCGGCAACCCTTTCGTGTAACAATACCGAGCCGGACTGGTACCGATTCCGCTCTATTCTGTTCTCCGACTGATTGCGACATAAAGTATTCGGGTACTTTGTATTGCCTGAACGCTGAAGAACTGACCGGATCACTACAGTTTTTTTCTATCGTTATCGTAGCTCCCTCTTCTACCGACTTCACTTTTTTGCTATCTCCTTGTTACGGCTTTTGTATAGAATGAATTCGTTCGATCTATAAGACTGTAATTGATTTATTTTATCGATAACTTTCAAATGTTACAATGTTGTAATTTAAATTGAAAATTCAGATAAAATATTTGATTTATTATATTAAACGTATTCTATTGACACAAAATGAGAGATGAAGACAAATATATTTATTTAAATATTTATAAAGATGTTTTAAATGAATATCGGTTTGTAATAAGGAAAAAAATAATAAGTTTATTATAATATCAATAATTTATTTTCATATTGTAATATTCAGATTAAATCCATATGTAGAATATTCGATATCAAACTATTTGGGGTTGGCTAATTAGTCTAATTAGTCATATTTATTTGAAACAAGTTAAAGTTGTACATTTAATAAGTAGATTACGATTTTATACACATATTATTTGCAGTCTTATAAATGTTTATGCTTGTACGGTCAATTTATGAGTTATCAATTAATTTTATTCAATGTGCAATAAAATACGCTTTTGAACTTTAAGTTAGATTGCCATAAATTTATTAAGTAAACAAGTTCTGTTAAAATATATGATACTCTATTAACATTTCTTTATCGACTTTTTAAATAATTTTTGCATATTGTTTGTATGATTCTAAATGCATAAATTTAATTAACTTATTGTCAGTAGAAGAGCTTTTTCCGGATTATAATGTTTGATTATTGAGATAATGGAGCATAAATAATGCATACAGAAGAGACCATAGAAAATCAACAGAATGAGCAGTTTGCTATACGACATGAAGATAATACAGTCAGTTGTGTGGTGTAATAACCACCAATCATAACGGGTAGGCTGTCTTGTGAAGAGAAATAGGAAGGATGAGACGGAGAGAGACTGACAAATGACCGACGATCCTGTCTTGTAAAAACAGTTGCACTGGCGGCCCTAGTCTCCCATTCTCCTTTCCGACTCCGCTTCATTCATTTCCTCATCTCGCGGCCATTTTCTACGCATTCTGCAGTCGCCATGGCGACGCCCGCCGCGGGTGATTATAACCGGTACCGGCTAAAGCCTTCCTTAATTAACGCGGACTTAAGCCATTTTCGTAACGACATTGCCTCTGCCATGCCTTACGTAACGCAGACAATGTTTCGCACATAATGCGTACATATGTATAATTTTATTACATATTATTTACAACAGTCTATTATATTTTAATGCTGTTTTCTGCACTTACATACTGATTTAATACTTCTCGTAGTTGTACATACAAGATAATGGTGGGTTGATTCACTTTCTATCTGTGTGAGAGCCGTGTATAATGTATTTATTATATCTTCAAATACAGCAAAAGTACATGGACGCATATATATAAAAGTTCTCGAGGGACCTATAATAAGGTGCAAACATTGCCGCCTGCCTTGTTTACCTGACGATAAATTTACCTTCCATAAGATTAAAGAGGCAGATGCGTAGGACCTTAAAGAGACCCCACTAAGTCAGTAAGCCCAAAATATCTTGTAGAATATCCTAGCCGAACATGTACAATTTTTTTTTTGCAAGCACGAGTATCTCGTGAATACAAACAGTCGGTTTGTGTAACAAAAAGATAAAAAGCAGCGTGCCTCGAGTGATATCAATCAAAGGTGTAATTTTGAAGCATTGCGTAATTATTTCGCGCCGTTATATATACTCACTGAGTATTCGAAATCTCTGCCTTTGTGGCGGTAATTCGCACATGTACACAGGATACGATATAATTAGCGGACTTAATACGTCCGAGTTAACATTTCCAAAACGCTGAACCGAGCCTTCACTCGCAGCTGCCAGCGTGGGGCAACTATTAATCGTCGCTAATGCCGGCAAAGTTGATTATCAGCAAATGGAAGAGAGTTCTCTCTTTCTCCCTCCCCTTTCTCTCTTTCTCCTTTACCTTATGAAACTGGGTTAAAATTTGCTCATGACGCAAAATATCATTTAATATCTTTGTCAATTCCCGGCTCTGGAGTGACGGATGATTACGAAGCGAAGACGATTTTGAAAAACTATCGGTGCATTGATCGATCGTAGCGCGGACACGAGAGCGCGCTGTAATTTCCTACTATGCTCTCCTCGGAATCAGGTTGCACAACCCGTGACAGCTTACGGACAAAGCCGTCGCTCGTTATCCGCGATCGCACTTGCTTATATGCTGTAGTTCAGGATGATATAGGGGCCGTCGTGAAATATCGTTCACGCCCGCCATTATCGCGAATAAGCTCCTGCATATATGGATGTAAGGATGTACAAGGCTAATCGAGTCGAGGCCGTTTGTACGGAACTACAGCTTGATTGCGCTTCAAACGCCTCGTAATATTTTACTCTGTCAAATGGTTTAGGCGAGATTGGCGCGCAGCTCTAAGAAGTTCGACGATGCTTTTGTTATGTATAACAGACACGGATGATTAATATAGCACTTTCTGCAAAGTGTGGCATGCATTTTCCACGTTCGAGCCGAATTAAGGGAAGTAATAGTATTTCAGAAATTTATTATTAGCACATCAAAATTATTTTATTTTATGTAGACGCTTAAGTTATATACTTTGGAATTCTTTTAATATCGACGACAGTGCAGTTATTAAGGCATGAGCTGAGTGGGTTATAGTCCAGAAAAGTAAATTTTTGGGGGTCTCAAATTTTAGAAATTTTTGTTTTAATTGAGCATTGAAATAATGTTATCTATAGATGATTTAAAATCAGTAGATAGATTAGGTGATGCTGCGAAGAAAAATTGCTTTCTGTTTTTCATATCCGAAGTTACTTACGAGCTTTAATAAATTTAAATAAAACCGATATTATTGATGAATTTTCTGCATTAGAAAATATAGAAAAAAGATCATTGTTATGGATTAATATGTTTATAAACTTAACATACTTATCAGAGTCTCTTCAATTTCATATTTTTATTGCTTTTTTGCAATTTTTGTATCTCGAATAAATAAAAAATTTCTCGAAATAAAAATTTAAAATCAGTTTTTAAGTTGATTTAATATAAAACTCTTGAAAAAAATTCACCAAGGTGACATATTTTATGAAAGAGCGCTCGAAATATTTCAACCCATGATGGATGCAAAACGGGTTAATGTAGCGCCTGATCAATGACGTGACTAAAAAATATAATATACGATTTTTTATTCTATAAAAAGAGATGTATCACACTTCATGTACAATATTAACAAATATTAACTATTATATTGAAATAATATTAAAACATTGGACAAAACATACAGTGCAGTATGAACATGCGCATGCAATTGCACGAGTAGTTGAAAAATACGCGTGTCACTCGGGACAGCTTATATACATTTTATCGCGATGAATTCATGAAACGTGCGATAACGATATCTCGCTTGACGTTTTTCTTCGTATACCTCGCGACGTGTTTCTTTCATGTGAGTGAGTATCCACAGAGTCACTTGAGGATAGCAAATATGGCACTACCATGTTTATCCGTGGTTACGGTTATATGTATGTAATTTTCTGCCTTTGTTGGTATTTTTCCTTACGTGAATATATTTATGTATTATAATTGAAAAATGCATATAAACAAAAAACATAAACTGTTCCTTTTATTTCTCTTTAATTCTAGAATTATTAATAAAGATAAAAAACATTCTTGAATTTTCAATTATCAAATAAACAGATATTTTTTATTTTGTTTCTTTAATCTTTACAAATATTAATCAGATGTTTGTTTTTAAATCGATATTTATAAAGTTAGTAATTAACTTTGATTACTTCCGGAGCATAATTGAAATTATACGGAGCGGAAAGGGATAAGGCATTTCGTGCCTTTCAGTACATCGCTTTGTGGACGCTGAAGCCCATCAGTTATTTGGCCAATGGTTTGAACGAAGTTTAATTCAGCTTTATTTGCATTTCACTTCTTTGTCCTTTAATTAGAGAGGGAAGAGTAGAAGTGACCTTTGATTACGATGACTCGCGATAGAACGCAGGACCTGGCGATCTTTGTACATTAAAAGTTATTCGCCGATGAAGTCTTTCGACGGGGAACAGAAGTTTCGGGCACTTTCTATTTAAGACTGGCATAGTGACATCTCATGAAAGGGCGTACTTTCCACACAGGCATAATTTAATGAGAAAGCTGAACAGCTTAGCGATTTTCTTCCGTTGAGCAAGATTAGCGATAACAAAAGATTACATAGGATTTTGGCGCTTCCCTCCGCCAGGCTAATAATAAAAGTATCTTTAACCATTTGATTATGTCGAAACATTAATGTTAATTATTGGCTGGGTAACTGCATCGTGGTTACTTACAATCAGTTTCTAATCTATAGACAAACAGATTGATTGCCGCGAAATACAAGAAAGTTTTATTAATCGTAACTAAGATAGCTTTTGTCATGCTACAAATTTTTCTAATTTACCTGAGGTTATAGCATCAGATATAACGTTTTTATGATTAGATTTACACAAGTCAAGAAACTTGGAAGTAAATGAAAAAATACGATCGCTTACATAATTTTATATGTCCTAAATAAATTTTACATAGAAAAGAAAAATTATGCAATGCTTTAAAAAATGTATTAAACTTGAATATCTATATATTCGAATAATTATATATATATTAAGGATATATTTTTTCTCTTTTTAATTTGTGTGATATCAGGATACTCATATAAATAATTGTAGGGAATTGGACTTGATTGCATTACATTTCCAGTCAGTCTTCACTAACAAAAATAAGGTGCTGCGTAAACTATCCATCGCGTTTCTCAGCTTGAGTTTATATGCAAAAGTTATCAACAAAAACTTTAATTTAGTAGCTCGGCTTCTTTAATTAGTTTTTCAAGGAGATGCTCTTAAGAGCTAATGAATCAAAACGTCGCTAACTTATATAAGTCACGCCGTAATTCTCCAGCTTATATAATACATTACGTAAAGTGCGTTTTAATTTAGTGGATCGATCCGCTGATAGATAATTATCTAAGCTGCCTATATGTCGATCCGTTCTTGTTATAAGGGTGCAAAGCCCAAGGCGATTAGTTGCGTTACGTTGGTCATGACGTAACTCGCGCGCGCAGTTTAATTAGATAATCCTTTGTCACGCTCGCGTATCGTATTTGTACCTCGTTTGCGCTTGCTTGCGGATTGCAGTTTGTATCTTGAAATGTTGGTACTGTGACGTAACGCGAAGTTCTGGAGTCAACATATTTAAAGTTTTAAGTACACGGTCCGCCTAACGCGATGCGACGCGACGTTGACTGTCGTTTGCGGCTGCACGAAATAAATGAAATGATGACAGAAGTAGAAAAGAATTCTCCGCCACGACAAGTAAGAAATTTTTGTTGTATTTTTTTATTACATTATGTTCAGAAATAAACAATTAAGAATTAAAAATTTAAATTAGAGATATAAATTGAAAATGTTTATACATATTAGAGAAATATATAAATAAATTATTTATGTTTCCGTTATATATTGTTAGTATATATCTTACCATAAAAATATAGAGAGAAGATTTTAACATTAATGACATAAAAATTGAATGTATAATATAATAACATTCCTAAGAAAAAATAAAGTAAAATATTTCAGGAAATATTAATTAATTATATATTGAAAAAGAGAAAATTTATGCTTTTAAACAATTAATGTTATGATAAGGAGATAGAAAATATATTATACTTAATAACATTAAAGTAACTTTATATGAAATCTATATTATAGTAGATATATATTATTCTTTTGGATCTTGACATCTGGCATTATTAATATTTTACATATATGACCAGCTTAGTAAAGTTACAGCGTAATAGTGATTTAATATCACTTATACATTCGCTGTTCGCTCTTACACGCCACGCATATTTTATAACGAGATTAGCGGACTTAATCTCAGATAAGGGTAGAATATAGGAAGATAGTATTAGGATATAAATCTATATTACCTAAATAGTCCATAAGTAAGCTAATATAGTTCTCATTTAACACATTGATTAAGATTTCCTTTAATTTTGTATATTCCATCGATTACGGTGTCATATAAATTAAATTAAATAAATTTTAATCAAGATTCTATTTTTACTACGTCGTTTTAATAAATGTAATTAAAAATGAGTAGATTGTGATATCTATAAAGTAATATCTATTATCGAAATATAGTCAATAA
Source organism: Cyphomyrmex costatus (assembly GCF_001594065.2). Lineage (NCBI taxonomy): Eukaryota > Metazoa > Arthropoda > Insecta > Hymenoptera > Formicidae > Cyphomyrmex > Cyphomyrmex costatus. Next base: position 2,084,149 of record NW_017276922.1, read on the forward strand.
TACAAATTTAGAATTTTATAAAGTATCAAATACTTCATTAATATGGTAATTTTTACTAACAAAGATGGCAATAGTGTTATACGTTTTGTCTATATAGAGTTTCTTTAGCAAAAATGTATGTTTAGTTATTTACATATAAATAAAATATATTAATATCTTATTTAATATTTAATAAACATAATTAATATTATGAATTGAAGAGAAACCTCGAAACTTGAGAGTAAGTCTGTCGACGTTAAAAAGATGCGGAGTATCAAAAGAGTATATATATGTATAAACAGCGATAATTAAAAGTCCAAGGCTGTCTTTGACTTGATTCTGTTTGCTATTTTGAAGAGCATGGTTGACTGCGTCCGATGCACCGACAGAATTTGAATCACACGGACCCGTGGGAATTTATCAAAGGCCAAATATAGCGAAAACTGTCAGTCCGCGATACCGGCCCGTCTGCCGCAGGGTGCTGCATATGCGCAACGTGGGGCCGCAGATGTGCGTACAGTATAAAATACGCGCGTGCTATATTGTACGTATACGCATCCGAATACAATCTCACGGGGATAGCGCGTTACACAGACATACGGTAATTTATCCTGCGGAAATGAAAAAAGGGGTTTTCGTAAAATTTGACGTGGGAATACGCGCTGTCCGCCGTTGCAGTCCGCTGCAGACACTTCGACGCTAGAGAGACTGGCGCTCGCGAACCAAACAACATCGGAGAAAGATTATTTATTTAATTAAAAACAAATTATATTGTAAAACAAATGTTTTGTCATATTGTTGTATTAATACATCACATTGAAATCAGGATGATTGATCATGTATCATCACGAATATACTCGTGCAATATTAAGATGTCAAGTATATTCGAAAGTACTGTGTTTAAACTGTTTAAAGTTTAATGATTAATTTTTTTTGTTTGTTTAAATATATTTGACAGAAAATAGAATACATTATAAAACCGCTAATACGTTTTTCTATGACTGTAAAATAACGCGATGTCATAATGTTTTTAAAGTTGCAATTTATGGTTTTCTTTATCGAGTGTCGCAGTTGATACTTTCCAGAGCATTGAACCAACATTACGAATATATAATATGATGGTACGAGGGAAAATTAAATAACAATTTACTCGCTTATCTTTCTGCAAGTTATTACTTAACTCCTGCTTTATTTAGTTGTTACTTGTTAGTTTGTATGAAAACTAAACTTGCGTTTATCATAAATTTAATATAGAATATGACCGATATTTTCAGGTATTTCTAGGAAAATTTCTAATATTTGAAAGAGTATATCTGTAAAAGGGTCCGCTTGGGTATTGATCCAAAAAGCTTTCTTACGTTTTGCAGCAATCGATCTCACACGTTTGACATAAAAAGTATCGTTGTTATATATAGTTAATGTAGGCATGCAATTTTATGTACTGTTATATGCCAATAGGTTAATACCTATCGTTCTCCTTTTTATCGCGTACTTGGTTATGCCGTGACTGGTTCTTCGTTATGTCGTGACTGAGTCTCGCGTTCCTTTTTCAGTTACTTTTATGGTGTATGTGTATTGCAAAGAGGTACTAGTGCTAGTTCCAGTCGGCTAGCATGACGGATGCCTCTCATCCGTCAGGATCAACGATCCAATCACGTTGCAGAGGAATAAATCACACCTAGCTGTTGTCACGTGGAAAAAACCGCTTTTATTTGAACGATCCTACGAGCATTCGCTTGATAGTTTGTCAATTAACAATTGTCTATTAAATCTAATAATTCAATAATATGAGAAAATAATTTCGCGTAACAATTAATTGATCTTTATTTTTAATTTATTTTATTCTTAATTTTATGACTATTTATATAAAAATTATAAAATATATAACAATATATTTTTGATATTAAATTTATTTTTATATATATTGCAATTGCTACAATTAATAAAAGATATAGTTGTTAATTTCAATTATTTTATTATTGAAAAATATTGTAATGTTACGTTTATTCTGCTATCATTGCTGCTCTTGATTATTTTGGTTGGATATAGCCGAGTGATGGAAAGCTTCCAGACCTTCCACAATATTATAGTTACCTATTTATCGCTGGTGCGCCCCTTTAAAACCTCGTTAATTGCCAACGTACTGACGCCTGCATGCTACCCGTTGAAGACTTAATCTATGCGATCTACTTCTCGCGATGAAATGAACCACGTAAGACGTGCACGACAGCGCGTTAATTAAGACGATGGATAGTGGAAGGGCGTACGAAGAATGATACAGTTTCTAGATAGATAAGATCTCCATTTATTAATTGCATCAAAGAAATTTTACCAAATCTTTTTGCACTGCTTTCATAATATTATATTACTTACTTTTTATATTTTCTTTTATAGTTATTTTTAATCATTCTCGTTGAAATTTGCATATTATTACCTATTTTAATTCACATATTATGGCGATTATTACCGTCCATTTGCTATAAAAATCAGAAATTATTGAAAATTATTGGAAAGAAATCAAATCAGTCTTCGACGTTGGAGAATTATTATCGCGAATAATTATCATTCTTTGATCGTTCAACGGTATGTCCGCATGTGAATGTGATCTATAATATTTTCCGTTCAGGAAACTATCCGCGATTCCGCGGAAATCATGATAGCTTCGTTTCGAATGCTGATCGTGCGGGGATTCATGAAATCCGCGGTCCTCCGCATTGATGCAAAGTTTCGATTGTGGTTACGCAACTCGATGTCCAGCATTCGGCATATCGCATTGCTGATCATTGATCCGAGATAGATACGCTATTTCTCGCCACATGCACATCAGCTTGCGTTTCCATTCCATGTATTTCCTGTAACGAATACCATAAAAAAGAATATCGTCGTTAGTTGCGTTTGTTGAACGCAATGTATTGTTTGAGCAATATTGTGGAATAATCGATTTTTTTCTATATTTCTTTTTAAACAGAGCATTTTGGACGCTCAGTAAAACTTGTTCTTTAAAACAAATTCAATTTTAACGAAGACATGGACTATAGATTAATCTATATATTTAAATTACATTTATTGATTGAACTGTATAATCTATATATTCTTAACTATAGTATATTCTTAATCGTTTTATTGTACGAATTTTTTGGAAAAGTTGCAAATTGAACATTAAAAGCTCATTCAATACGTATTCAGCTGTATCCTTTGCGGTATGCTGAATAGTGTTTGCTGGCTGGAAGTATCTCATAGGTTGGCCAATGTCACTGGGCAATCACATAAAGCGAATTAATGAGGCCCTGCGTGCGTGGCGCACTTGTAAGCTGCGGGACTTGAATAATGGATGGGCTGACAAGTCGAGCTCCGCGATATATTCGGACGATCTTTCTCCGTCTTCTCGATTATCTCTTGGTTTCCTCTTTCCGTCCGTTCGTCACGTTTCTTCGTGATTTTCAACCACGCAACCGGTCCAGTTTCTAAAAAGACAACGAACGTGCGTTTCACTCGAGACCAGCATGGCAAATACCTAGTTCCTAGTTCATTTGTACGTTTTTACAATATATGATTTCCTAAAAAGGGTGAACGAAATATGTCATATTTTTACAGTCTCATTAATCTATAAATAAATGATTAATATAAACTTTTAAAGTATATATGATAAACGAATGAACCACTTAATGTCTGCAATTTAAACATCTCCGTTCGGAGCAAAATTAATTTTCTTATATTACATCTAATATATTGTTTCTTTTATATAGGTACTAGTATTAATGTACATATAATATATATGATATTTATCATAGGATATATGAAAGTTTTCAGATTTAAATTCTAGAAAGAAACTGAAAGGCAATCCGCCACTCTAAAGTGCACAATCCAATATCCCCGAAAGGAAAGTACGTTGCTAATTTAATTTTAATTCTCGCTCACAGAAATTTCCTAAAAAGAGGTGTTCGATCGAACTTGCCATCTTGATTTTAATGTGGTCGATGTTGCGTCTTACTCATTGGGCAAACTTCCGAAAGGTAAACTGAATCGTGAACAAATTCGTGTTACAAGTACAACAAACCAAGTAACGTACGACGATTCGAGGTCTCTCGAACCGTCATGGCCAAGCAGATATCGGAGATATCGAATTTCGCGCATTCGCTTTAATGGGCATCTCGTGTTCAAACCTGAAAAGAACTGCAGACGGACGAACGGTCGAGTAGATAGATGAAGTAACGGATAGTGTCTTGAAGTTATTTAATTAGAGAAAGGCGACTGGCGCCGTGGAGAAAAGGGCGGGGGTACATAGCAAAGGGTGGCCGGAAAAGTGGAGTTACGAGGTGAGCTTGTATATACGCTGTATATTGGGTGTACCAGACTTAAAAACGGAACGTACTCTCAACTTTCAAATGTCTTTGTTGATGTTTGTCTAATGAAAATTAAATGGTGATAATAACTATTCAGTTGCAGCAAACGCCTGTTTGTTGTTTAATGTTAAATACGTGTATACAATTTGAGGAAAATTTTGTATTGAGAGAGAGAAACAAAGAAAAGAAGTTAAAAGTAAGAGAGAAAAAGAAAAATCGAAATTTAGTTAAAATTAGCTGGAAAATACAAAGAACAAACAAACGTAACAAGTCTTTTCCCTTAATTTTTAGTATTACATAAGTTCGTAAATACATACACCATCTGTAGTAGAGAAAAGTCATTTTTCTTTGATTAATCTCCTGTTCAAAAAAACACTTAGTACATCCGAAGACACCCTATATATAGACCAGAAGACAAAAGGAGGAGGAAGTAAGGTACGGTTGTATCTACAGTGAGAGGTCGTGCTCGAAGGCGAGTGAAGGTCTGGGAACACGACACAGCCGTAATGATAAATGAGATTCGAATCATTAATTAACACAGGACCTCCGGATGGAAGGCATGGCTCCGTGCTTGCATTGGCTTTTACCGCGTTGATGGCTGTCAGCTTAGATTTAGATAACGATAGACCACTATTATTATCGTTCTTCCGTCGAAAATGGCTATTGTTGTAACATCTCGACTGCGAGGAATGTAAATTAACCGATTGGCAACACATCGGAAGCAAAAAAATACTTTTTCTCTCACAAAATTTATTTTTATGAGACATTATTTTCATATTATGAGATAATCCAAATTAATCCTTTTCTATTAGTAGTCACACACATACACACACTTTCTCTCTTTCTTCGTTGCATGAGTAATTTTATATTGTATATTATATACACACCGTACACGTACACATTCCTGTATCATTTATTGCTATCAATCGTCTAAAAATCGTGCAGATCCTCGATTATAACAAAAGTAAATCCATTAAGGAGTTTGAACGAGTGCTGAAATGAGACGTGGTTTTTCGCAATTTTCCGAGGTTTTCTAGCTGTAGTTACTTTGATTTCATACCAACGGTTCTTCGTCTCTTCAATATTGCCCTGCGACACTGTCTGTCCCGAGGCATTGTGAACGAAATTTTTATCTTAGATCTCGTCACGTTGGAACCTCTCCAAGAGATTTTTAATGCGGACGATTTTGTGCGGACGAGAAACTTTTCGTAAATCACGTATGTTATTGCATCGTGAAGTTGCGTTTGCATTCGTGGATTTAAATCGTGCGCTCCAGAAAACTGTTGGGTGAGAACTTTACTTATCCGTGTAAAATTAATAGTATGCGGAAATCATTTTTAACATTTTTCTGATATCCTAGCCCCTCGCCAATTTTGCAATTTTCTCCAGAAACGTAATTTTATTTCCGTTGAAAGTGTACACGTAGTTTTCAAATTAAGCGATCAACACATAGAAATAACGAGAATTGTGTATTTCTCACCAATACTTATAATACCGATTATGATACACAATTTTGCTAAAAATTCGATATTAATCTATTATTTACATTTGTGAGAGAACTTTTCATTCGTATTTAATCCTTGAAATGACTAAACTAAAGAACAGTTACTCTCTTTACCGCTTTTCTCTATTATTTATTTTATTAAAAGTTTATATGCCCTTTTTAATATCTATATTATAATTATTTTGTCTGAATATAAGAATCCTATTATATATTTTTACTTATGTTTGTTTTAAATGTTCATTTTAAAAAAAAAACTTAATTTTTGCTATTTACTGAATAAGGTCAGGAATATCATATTATTTGACGTATGAAATGAATAAAGTGAACTATTTAAGTTAATTTTTAGGTAGTAAATATATCATATATACACGTATATTTTAATAAATCCATATATCCATGCAATTTCATTATGTATAATTTATGTCCATTGTATTATAAATTAATATGATATTGGGAAATTTATATTTTATAGTGTAAAATATTTTAAATTTTTGATAATAGAATCTCGCTGCATGCTGTTCAACAGTTCAGTTTGCTGTTCCGAATCTGAAATTAGTGTCTGCTTGATTAACGCACGTGTTCGTATCGTAAGACGCGATAAAAGACAAATAGTTTTCGTGACATTATGTCAGCCAACGAGAGCTTTTGGGAAATCACACGACCGGCACTTTGCAAAGCTGTTCGGTGCGATTCTATCGTTACGACTCCCATCCTCGCCGTTCTCTCCTGCAGCGCAAACAGCTCGCGGCGGTAGCCATGCGATTTTACAGAAAATCCTGCATACTGGATTCTCGTAACAGTCGCGCGCGCGTTCCGGTTTCCTCGGAGACCCGAGACTAAAGGTGTCTCGTACCGTTTCTCGCCCCGCCTTATCACGCGCGGGGCGCGATCGATCTGGTTCGTCTTCGGTTCTCGCTCATTTATATTCCGCTCGTCTGGCACAGCTTTCGTCTTTCCTAGGTGATGGTACCGGTGCGTGGGTAATCCCGTTGCAACGGCGAAGTTTCACGTAACGATTTGACACATTCGCCTTATAAGTACGCCCGTCAGAGAATCGATCCCACCCCCTCCAGTAATGGCGCCGGTGATGAACACGGTTGCGTAAGCACTCCATTCGTTCCCCGGAGGTTTCGTTAATATCAGTTTCATCGGTCGCTTACGTAACGAGCCAATTCCCTGCCGGTGACTTGGGTAGGCTTCCCCTTCCGCTACTTTGCTGAGGCAAATCCGCCGCTCGCGCTCTAAGCCGCCTGTGATTAACCCCTTCTGGCGCTCCTAAACGACTACCTTTACTTGGTTTCACCCGGTTTGTGTCAATTCAACGACAGTAATCGCTGCACATCGATTAGGATGGTTTTCGTAATCAGTGACGTAACCGAGCAGTTCGCCGACATTTGAAGTTTTCTATTTGCATTTGTTGTGATATTGATATTTAAACGATGTAACTTTTTTTTTAAATTATTTGTAGGAAAAATTGCATTCGAAAATGTAAATTGGAAAAATTGAAGCTTAAGTAATTCAAACGTCCCATACGACGATAGAAAATTCTATCGTTCTTTCCGATTCACGGAAGTTTGACAGGAGCGGAAATCTAAGATTATTCAACTCTATAAACTGCCAACTGTAATAACAATGGTTTTAGGAATGAAACAACTAACTCTGAAGATCGAGCGAATCGAGAACGTGGCACACACCCTTGCCGTAGAAACAGACTCGTAAAGCGTGGTATTGTCTTCCTGAATTGTCATCCGAGAGCTTATTTTACGGGAAACGTTAAATCTCGCTCCGTACGTCGCGCGTGTACGCCGACAGATTCAGTTTCACTTTAACGATTACAGCAGCGCGTTCGGAATTCTCCATGGGGGATGTTTATGAAGCCTCAAGTTCCGGCATGTTTATTAGCGCGGTTATTCACGCCTGTGCGTCGTTTAAGCACCATTTCAATTTTTATCATCGGCCATGCGTGTCGCGTAATCGCATTTTACGCACGATCGTTCAATTAATTACGGTTACAGTATGTTAATCAAACTGTTAGTACGCGCTGATTCTTTGTGCATGTTTCATTTACACTGCGTAATTTACAGAACGAGGAACGATAATGTGTTTTCTCGAAATTATCTTTCTTATCCGAGAAATTCTTTTAATTATGAAGTAAAATGAAAAGAAGGAAATAAAATTCTTCTTACACTTCTTTCTTCAGAGGAAATCTCATCATAAAAGGGTTAACTCTCTCGGAAACTGTTTATGAGCGATTTATATCTGAGAGAGAAAGAGAGAGAGAGAGAGAGAGAGAGAGAGAGAGAGAGAGAGAGAGAGAGAGAGAGAG
>NW_017276922.1:2092324-2154037 GCF_001594065.2 Cyphomyrmex costatus
GAGAGAGAGAGAGAGAGAGAGAGAGAGAGAGAGAGAGAGAGAGAGAGAATCTCGCGCGGAGTCAGGCGATGGAAATTTCTTTTCTAAATGTACTTACATATACTTCTTATATTTACTTCTCTCCGTTTTTTCCTGAGATCTTCTCTTCGCGCGTGTGTGTTCTTTCATTACGATCTCTCATGAGATTTATTTTGTCTCATCTAGCGCGAGTTAGCAAATGTACTTAGCGTTTACTTTTTTCGGATGCCTCTAGTAGTATACGTTTATTGACTTACAATTAACATTTCTCCAAGACTTGAGATAATTTATATTATACATTTTATATTGTTTTTCTTTAAACGTTAATTTGTGAGATTTTGAAATAAAAAATAATGTTTTTCTTTGGCGATTGTTCAAATGCAATATTTTTTAAACAAATTATATCGAATCACACAATTAATTTTTACAAACTCTATAACATAATTTTGTATAAATTTTAAAATTAGTAATTACATTTTTTTTTATCCTTTTCTTATATTTGAAAATTTAGTTTATCTTTTAATTGATAAATATTGCTATGTTATTATTCATTAAAAATATTTTGACTTTAGCCAAAACTTTACATTTTTTTAATATAAAATTATTTATTATATATCTATTTAGATTTTTGAAACGAGTTTTATATTTTTTTACGATACAACAATTACAAATTAAATTAATGGAGATTGAAAAATATATACTGTATATATATCTCTTTAAGCGTATATTTTTCTGCTTTTTCTATATATGTTGTTTCACATTTTGATTTCTTTCAACGTATGCAATTCTTCAACAAGCGATATGCAAATGCATTGAAATAATGCCGTTTGTAGTACTATAATACTTGCAATAGAAACTACTGTGCAAACTACCGATATTGGTTGAAAAACACGTACTCTCGCCATCGCGTCGACAAATTTTCACTGTGCTTGGCACGATATATATCTTAAACATTCAAATAACGCACAACGTTATACGATCTTAGTGTGATAACAGGTAAACTTATCTTGCAAAGTCTGAAAGTAGCTCTTTTATTTCCTAGTGAAAATTTTCATTAAATAGCACATAAAATTTTATTGTAACATTTTTACACATCATTTTTAATACAAAAAGAACATTTTGTATCGTATTATTATTCTTAATTTTTTTAACAGTTAAATAATTTTTTTATGTTCTGTATTTATATAAAAAACTCGAGAAATTTTTAACGTTTATACATTTTTCATTACATTGTGTTTATAAATTCGTACTTTCGTTGAGCCATATCAAAATGGCCGCGTCGCGGTTAACTAGAACGCATGCCGCTTTCTCCATTTTCATCCATATTCCTTCTCGCTTTACGTTCTCCACTCATAGTTTTTTGCTCTTTATGCCGGTCATTCGGTTCCATTTCGCGCGTTAGCTGCCACGCGCGTTCACCACCGTAACATTCTCGTCCGCTGAGCCGATTTGGGAATATCACAGTCATGCGTACACACGTGCGCGTATGCACGAGATATGTCACAGCAATTTCGAATGAAGTTTTGTACTTCCAACGATGTAGTTGGCGCTTCGCTATCGTCTGCAAACAGCGTGCGTGCGAGTGAGCACGACTCATATGAACATGAAATTGGTAAGCCCTCGGTGTTGCAAACTCGTTATTTTTCTACGTGACTTGATGCCCGTGATTTGTCTTTTATCGATTTTCACGCGTCATTCCAAAGCCGATATTTTGCTTATTGATCGTCTGAGAGAGTCAATCTACGAGCAATGTGTGTGTTTATCAAGTTTCATATTATTAGATTTCCATTTAAATTTTCACGCATCGAAATATCATTTCATACATTTTCTGTGTATCTATTGATTTTTTTTAGTGTCGATAGTTTCTACAAAAAATACAACAGAGAGAGAGAGAGAGAGAGAGAGAGAGAGAGAGAGAGAGAGAGAGAGAGATACGTCTAAAAAATTATTTTTGAAATACAATAATTATTCCATGAAAATTAAGCAGAAGTTTTTCGTACAAATAATTATAATTTCTGAAATATTATGTTTCTAAAATATACACAATGTAATACGCATGTATATTTCATAAATATAGTTTATCTTGTGACTTGGTTTATGTTATTGTAGCTGTGTAGTATATTTCCTCATAGCTATTTGTTGTGAAATGCACATGTGTTAAGCATAACGTAAATATTCCATTATTTGAATGAGATATTAATTTCTTTCTGAAACACATTTTTGGATTGCACTCCCTTTGACTGTTTCGCTCAGTTTTATATATTCTAATGGATATTCCAGTGAAACGGTAAATCTGCGATATTTTTTTGTTTTGTGTCGATCAAAGGCAGGACTCTCGCTTCGCACGTTTTTGAACACAAAAGCTATAAACGCCCTTTTATTATGCATAAAACACGTTAGAATAACAGATGAGAAAAGTCAATTTTATAAATGTAATAAAAATGTCTATACAAACTATCTTATTGTATAAGATTCCGTTTCAATTAGCTTACGAAGAATATTTCTGATTTATATAAGTATATCGCCATACATGTGTTTTTTATGCATCTTGTATCCTGCATGATATAATTCTAAAAATTTACCGGATTTTTTAGAGAAAAATATAAAGAGTATATTATATAATGCGCGTTGCACATACGTTTTAAAAATTTAATTTGACGATTCCGCTTGCCTCTTTTATGATTATTTTCAAAAGCGGAAATTATTTTCAAGCGCATGGCACGCAAGAATTCGTTCGCTTTGTGAATTTCATAAAAATAGGATTGAGGTCGCCTCACGAATTCACAAATGATCTCGAAATATTTTGAATTATCAAAAATGAACTAGTTATAAAATTAATTAACTCGTAATTATATATTGAGATATTATTTAAGCAACATTGCATATTCTACATTACAAAACTATATTTATTTTAATACTAAGCATTTGATTTTGTTTTTAAAGAGAGCAAATATAATAAAATATGTCCTTGTACGTATCGTGTGTTCTGTTATTTCTTAATTATTTTGTGAAACGGAATTTCTTTAAAGACACTGTCAATATTATTCAATAATTAAATGAGCTGAAAATATTTTCACTGCCACAAATTGCTTCATTATCACATTATAGACGCTGTGTATAAACGAATACATTTAATTCAAACAATTTGTAAAGAAAATGTTATTGAGTATATTTAAAAACATTTTTATATAGTTATTTTTAAAATGTATCAATAAAAGTTTTTAGACTTTAGTATTTTTCATAAATATCTTGATATTGAAATTCTTTAAAAATGCCAGTTGACTCACTTCACTTTAGTTCAGTATAATAACGAAGTCCTGTATGTGCGCCGAGCGAGCGCTTCAATATCTAAATTTCTCTCGGGAAAAAGCCAGTTTTTCTACCTTTCAAAAATGGTCACTCTATATATATATATATATATATATACATATACATATATGTATATATACACATACACGCATCACTTTTCGCAAATCGTCCCTTGAATAATAACGATAAATCGAACGGGCGCGGTTAAGAGCGAAACGTGGTCGAACATCATCGGGGACGATCTCGTAAAACAAATCGCGAGTTTCTTTTTCCGGTATCGGCTCGCAAAGTACGGTCATCATACTTGAAAACGGCGTATATCTATCGTCGCGCATATAGGTGAAATATTTTGCGGCTTCGTAAAGGTGTTAAGGAACCGTCCCGAGAATATCATTCGCCCTAGTGGGGTAGTTTCTCTCTCTTTCACTCGTGCTCTTCTTCACCTCTGCCTCTCGATCGTTCGTAAGGGTTACCGCCATCGTTTGTTCGTTCGTGGGGTGCAAGGCGCGGGGCTTAAGTTGGGTGCGATCTCTTATCGACGCTACGAGCAGCGCGAGTCTACCCACGTTTCCCTTATCTTTCTCGCTTCTCCTCCCTGTGGAACTTACAACCCTACTCATACATACGTATGATACATATTGTCGTTTGAATGTACGCCGGTAGTAGCGAGAGTTCGCTTATGAATGGTCGCTATCGACTGTCGTCGTCCATGTTGTCGACGTCGTCGTTGTCGTTGCCCCGATGACGTTTTCATCGTTTTTCCATGTGGATCTCGCGTGATCCACATGATCCTTTCCCACAGATAACCCTCGACGTTTCTCCTCGATGTTACTTGCACGATGATCGATTCTCGCTCGTACGTATGTTCGTTCTCGAGTCTCAACGATCGGTTCGGACTCCCGAACGTCGTAAATCGAACGAACGGCGATCGATTAATCATCGTCGTACGTTCTTTCGTTTTCGACTCGGATTTACGGAAGCGAAACTTCGAGCTCACGATTGTTTTAGGATCGATTGTACTAGCAGGTGCGCGATATGTCGAAAGGGCGAGCTAGATGAACGCGGGATGTGATCTGAGGGCGATGTCTTCCATGGATGTCGATCGTTTCGCGCGCTGTATATATAGAGGAGGGAGTAAATGGCATAAGAAGCGATTGAAAGCTTACGTACGTGTTTCAGAGGGAATTTATATTTTTATGTAAGGAGGTACCGTTTGTTCGTCTTTATTGGTGCAGTTACTTGCTTACAGTCGCATATTTATAATTCCTCGTGATATTGTCTATTAAAGTTTATTGCGAAAGACATTGGTTTGTTTTTGTTTAAATGCAGCTTTATAATATATTATTATGTGTGATTTCCGCTTGTTTTTTATATTCTTTCTTTATACATTTATATCTTATGATTGTTCGTTGCTATAACAAATATTGAAGGTTTCAATTCACTACATTAAAAATTCTTGAATGGTGTAAAAAGTAGATATATATGTATATTATGTGCTGTGTTTTCATACAGTACTTTTTTCATATGTTACATCATAAAAGAATTGTAACATCCTTTATCATGACTTAAGGATTAAGAAAACGTGTGACGCGAACTTCTATTTCCAATTTAAAACATTGTTTCTCTATACAATTTTTGTACTTTTCTTAAGAAGCATGAAACAAAAATAAAATTTACAATAATTGTACTAATTTTGACATCAATATGTTACGTTGATTATATAAATTGTATAGTCATAGCGAAGCAACTGAAACACACATAAAGTTTCTGTTATCTTTAAAATGACGATATCACTCGTTTCCAAAATCGCTTTGTTAAAACTAAATATTGCTCTTTTTCAAGTTTGAAGCAAGAAGCTTGTTGATCCGAATCCGACTGTAGGAACGTGCATACTTACCAAACTATCGTCTGTTCTCTATAGCCAACCGCTTCGAAAAACTCAGTCAGCCGGACGACCTGAAGTAGCGAAAGTTTTCCAAAACTCCAACGGCATAGCCGGGAACGAGCGAGATTGAAATACATTCGATTCACTTCTCCTTTTTCTCCTCTTTCTCGCTCGCTTCCTTCGTTTTTCGCGTCAGGATTCGTTGCCTTTATCCCGGTGCTCTATGTCGGATTTGTAATTCGGCAACTCAGAGACCGAGCCTGACGTTGAGTTCAAAAGCAGATAAAGTTAAAACGTGGCTGTGTATGTAAGTAAGGACTAATTTACACGGTCAATTTTAATGATTATAGAATTCCAGATGAAAATCATTCAAAGTAAAAAAGGCCATTGATCGTATAAAGTGGAAGAACTTTAATTCCCTTTAAATTACTAGCTTTGAATCTTATTTTATCGTAATTTACTCTAAACAAAGTTAAAAGCTCTTTATCTCTCTTTCTCTTTGTTTTTTTATTTATTATACATGCATATACTATACAACACTGAATCTATATTTCAACAATATTTATAATTTACTTAAATGTAATATAAATAATATAAGAGGTTTGAGATAAAAGAAAGAGTATAACGTTTTTATTTTTTTATCTTTATAAGGACTTATATATTATACAAATCTATCTCAATTTTAAGCATCTGCACAGTATGCGTATTCTTTTTCAACAATTAAATATTTGTTGTAACTCACTACTTACTCGAGTTTAATAGCATGTCTATTTTATATAAAAGACTAAAACATTTTAAGAAATTTCCTCAAATAATATAAAATGTGCCCGCATACTATCTTTTTGTAAACAAGCAGAAAATATAGTACAAATAATATCTAAAACAGGTCCAATTTGTACAATATTTTCATTTATTGTGTAATTATCCGCGATGAATTGTCCAGGGGGGAAACCGTGTAAACATTTCATCCCAAGTGACTAACGTGTAGTAAAGCGTTGGAAAGCTTCCTTTTGCTAGAGTCCTAGATATCAGAGAAGCGCAACCGGCTTAAGTCAGTATCGCAAAATTACTAAGAAAAGTATTAAAAATGGCGTCTTTTGCAGACGAAATATGAAATCCACCAATCGTCTATTAGTCAGCCATTTTTAATACCACTGAATGAATGTCATGATTGGCTGACAGTCAGCTAATCAGGACGCGGAACATCGGTTGCGCTTCTCTGATATCTAGGACTCTAGCTTTTGCGGCTTATTATATTACAGGGTTGCGCAACTCAAATTTTATGTATAATAATATATTTACATGTGTGTGTGTATACAAAACAAACTATCAGTTTTACATTTAATTAAAGTGAATTGAGTCGCTTTATCTCAACTTTGTTTCAGCTTTTGTTAATAATCAAGTTATAAATTTGATAAACACGAATGAATTTTAAATTGCTCATGGACTAATTTTAACTAAGATTATATATTATGGTATTTGTATGTGCACAAATTAAAAATTTTTATCTCTGCTTAATATTATGTTTTTTTATCTTAAATTATGTGTATTAAAAGTTTTATTATATAACAGTAATGAGAACTAATGAAATAGTATTTTTATAATAGACAACGAGAAATTATGTTATATAATAAATACTGAAGACAAAAAAATTAAAATAATATAAGAGTATATAACAAAAAATAATATGTGCGTAATAGGCTTGCACGTTGACAGGGATGCAAGTGTTTTAATTCTGCTTATCTCTTCTTTCGCTAAGTGAAGAGTGCAAGACGAATACGTGCGAAAGATTTTGTCTCTTTTGGAAAAGAGCTTGTATGAAGCATTTCAGAGGTGCAATGCATCTCGCAACTACATCAGTCCCTGAGGAATACGAGGGCGCGTAAATCCGTAAATCGGCTTATTACACATCGCAGCTCCCCTTGGCAATTTTTGCATGAAGGACCCATCAGATTGTTATCGTTGAAGTGAAGAAGATAAAAAACGAAGCTACTACCACACTATGCTTCGTAAAATGAGGAACAGGACAGGCTGTTATATTTATGAAAACTAATAAAATTTAAGCTTTTAATCTCCGTTAAAAGAAAATTACGCAACATATAATTGCGAAAATATCAATCTTTCATATTTATATTTTTAAAATTTAGGATGACAGAAAAGGTATTTTGTTCTCAATTTTTTGTTTGATCATGATCCTACTGTGCACCTACTAAGATGATTAATTGAAAAATTATCAACAACTGCACGCTTTATAAATTTCTATTAATTAATTTGTTGGCTTTTGTGGTGGGTTTCGAATATTTCGTAGAATTAATCTAGTTGAGCATGCCATCCAGGATGTGGCTATGAAAGTGCCGCTGCAAGGGTTACATGAGGGCCTCAAGGGTTGCAACTCATAGAATTCGAAAGTTTAGATTGCACCTCCGTGCCTTGGTCCCGACCAATTGGTTTAGTAGTTTCGACCAGTATAACAATGGCGGAAAATGTCGAAATCAGGACGTACTGGTCATAGGAGCGATCTTGAGACATCTCAAACAAACTTTGTTCTGTTTGCTTCAGTAAAAACATTAACATTACAGAATATACGTATATATTGTATTGTAACAAGTACTGTTTAACTTGTCTTCGGAGAATTATAAAAATAATTTTTGGATTTTTTGTTCTTCACAAATAACAAATTAAATTTTCTAATAAGAGTTTTTTAATAAGTAAGATTTTTAAATATTGTATTTTAGATTTGAATACATACTTATGTATATCAATAAATATTAAAAATAATTCTTTAATTACACATAACAATCAAAAAGTTAATATAAACAATTTAATAAATGTATTAATAATGTAACAACGATAAATATTTTCAAGTTAAAGCTACAAATTGTTTAAAATTAACCTTCTACAATAAATATTGAATTTTGCAATCGATTTTTTGATTACGAATTTTGGTAGATAAGTTTTTCAATTTGTAAAGAATAAGTAAAATTCAATTCATTTTCTATGATAGTAAAAACTCGTTTTTGGAGCTTTCACAAATGTGTAAGAATGTTTATGCAGTTTGGAACAATGCAAAAATCTGCACTAAAGTTCGTGGACTCAGGTTGCAGACAAAGGATAAAAATTTCACATTGCCGACGGAGGGTTAATGTTTGAAACTTTGGTGTTTGAATAAATCCAGTACAAGCTTTTATATCTTGAAATAATTTAACTTAAAAGTAGAATATGTTGTTTGTATTGCTGTTTTTCACAAACGTAAATCTCGTACCGTCAAAAATAAATATTTTTTTTATCTGAGTACGAAATTGATAGTGCGACTATTTACAAAGTAAAACCGCAATGTATTGTATACTAGGTATGTGTACCTACTGGCTAACCAAAATGTTTTGTTTTGTGTTGTGTATGTGTGTGTGTGTGTGTGTCTTATAAATTGTTTTTTTTTTTTAAAGTTGCGTTAAACTGTTTTAATATTTCCTTTCTTTACAAAAATGAGTTTAATGTGTATGCAGAATTTGATCAATTACATTTTTATAATTTGCAATATTGTAGTATGTATCCAAATTAATTTATTAAATTTTGTTATATATTATTCCTCTCCTTTCTACTATATTATAATAATTATCAAAAGACAATATGTTTTAGATAATTTTCTTTCTAATTTATTTCGTGTATTAAACTAACAGAAATTCTTTTTCTGTTGCAGGCTTAAGACAGCGCTCTACGGATTCTCCGAGAGGAGGTAAATTTTGTTTAATTAATCTATTTTTTAAGAAAAAAATGACCAATACAAACGAAAGTTCTTCCTTCGAATAATAATATGAAACTCTTGGAACAATTATGATCGCACGCTTTCTGATTTAATACCTAATATTATAATATTCTAAATGCAAATTCCGGAAAATAAGAGAAGAATTGAATTTTTTGGAAGAGTGAATAATATAACGATACGGTATTATATTATTATTTCGTTTATCAAGAATGTTTCTATCATTTGTGTCCTACAGATTATGTTTATGTTGCAATATTAATTACATTTATTATCACTGCATTAACGTGAAATAATAATATTATCATAATTATTATCGTAATAATGTTTATTATTCATCACGATTATCATGCCATCGATTGAACATGTAACCATGCGATTTACACCACCGCGCGCGTGGACTGTGTGCTACATCAAGCGTATGTAATCCGGTGCGCGTTAAAGAATACAGATATCGATTCGATTTAACAGACTCTATAGGCATAAAATTTAATTCGGAAATGCGTCCGCACGAAGTAGTAAAAGCGCGCGGACTAAACGCGAGTGCTAAAACTCATGATCGCTCGTACTACATTTCGGTGCGCTCATTAGCGTAATTAGCGTAAGCTATTCACGTTCTGCGGGCCCAGGTGGACTGGGGACAAATGCTGGTATGTCACTTCATTAACTTGCGTACCATAGGACTCTGAAATAAAAATATTAAATCGTGATTAAAGCATCGTTAAATTCGATTCTCGTAACTTTATCGCATCACTCTCGATCGAACGCACGCGGGATGTACATCATATTTCGCAATTGAACATCAATTCTACAAATCTTTTAATTGCATTTTCTAACTACGAGGGAATAGCACAATCGCTATTGTGTATTTTGAGCCGTTTCTCTCTCTCTCTCTCTCTCTGCATCATAATTCCGCGCAGAATCCGCTTTAAAAGCAGTACCACGCTTTGCAATCGCACGTTACAGCACGAAATGACGCGTTCGAAGAGAATGTGTTATGGATTTTGTGACGAGCCCTGTGAGTGTTTTATCGGTACATTACGCCTGTACAAGCGGCCGTTTGCGTTTTACGGTCAGTCAGGGGTTCACAGAAGAAAATTGAAGCGGGGTGTTAGCGGCTTTTCGCGTGTTTGTTTCGGTGCAGTCGTCGAAGTTATCTCCACTCATCGTTAAAACGCGCCAATTTTTCAACTTTCGACCGTGCTGTGTTCATAACTCTAAAAAATACACTATTGCTGTAGGTGCGGCACGCGAATTATTTCCGATGAGTTTCAGTTTGATTTTTATTTGGATTCGTGACATTACTCTTTCACGAAAACAATTGGGTTCGATCCACACGCGTGTAAACATGTTCTCTACTTCAACCCTAATTCAGATTGCTATTAATCGAATTGCCGATTTTTATATCCCTTTTTTTCTGATTGTGCAATTGTACTCGACGTAGACGAATTTAATTTATAGCTTTCGCGCATAGATATATAATCAAGTTCGTGCCATTTTTCTGTACGATAGATATATTTAGATACCGATAAAATGAAATGGGATAAAAACGACTTTTAATTTTATTCAAACGTTAATGACATTATAGTTGTGATTGTATTATATGATCTAGGAATTTATGGAAAGTTAGATTTTTTTCTAATTATGTCTCAAAATAACAGCTAAGAAAAAATGAGCGCAATTTTATCACGATGTGATTGACAAAAGACGCTCCTTCCTTACCATACACGTTTTTCATGAGCGGCAATTTATAGTAATGTAGCGCGTGACATTATTCAAATTGAATCGTTCGTACCGATTCGTAGTCATTCACCGTTCGTTCTCGATAACGTTATTTCGCTGATTTTTCGAGTCGCGAACTCGCGTTGCGCTGGAAATTCGCTATTTATCGGAGAGGACCAGAACGTCTCTGGCGCGAGTCGTTAAAAAGTAATGTATTCTGTTAGCGGCACGGAATACCGACGAGAAAGAGAGGAAGGAGGGATCCTTTTATACCAGCGGCTCGTACGGATGTTTTCGTCAAAGGACACGCATACCGTATCTTCCCTGTAGCTGCTCAGAAGAGGGTGGAAATCTCTTGAGCTTGGGTCGCTCTTGCTCTCTTATGGAAAGCTAAATTGCCCCCCCCGTCTTCTCCGACGACACCGCTGAATTTTTAGTTCGTTTCTGAAGTGTTCCGCTATCACGTTCATTTGCGCGGTCGCGATGCCATCGTAGATGTCTGACGAATCAGACGCTTAGCTTAACTGAATATTCGATATTTCCTAGAGTGTAAGAGAAGCTCTCTGTATATATAGAGGAATTGTTGCTTAAAGTGATGATTATATTCACATATTCATTGTAAATTTTTATATCTAAAATAGGATAAGAGAAAAGATATATTTATATATTGTATAATAAAATTATATTTGTTTGTTTTCTTTCCAAACTTAGAAAAAAATAGTTTTATTTTTAATAGAACGTATTATTTCTATATTTAAAAAAATCGCATTTATGATGTATGCAATAACTATTGAAAAAAATATCGACATAAACTTCTTATCATTTAAAACATTATTATATTTAAATGATATTGATAGATATCAACTTTTCTGATAAACACAAGTATATTGGAAGAATATATCGGAAAGTTAAATATCTATAATGTATGTATCAGTATCTTTTAGTACCTTTATCGTATACATCATAAACATGATTTTTTTTAAACCACAAACGATTCAAATATTACTGAAATATTGACATCTTCAAAAAGTACAGAAGTAATACGTCCTTAAAAAATTAATATTGTTCTCATCGTATTCTATTTTAATTGACTTAGTAACGGGCTTAATTTAGTCTATTCTGTAACAGTGTGCAAAGTGCTTTTAAACGACCTTTATCTCGTTCGTATTTATTCGTAATTCATCTTTTTCGCGCCGTAGCCTTCACTACAGCGTAATATTTTATTCAAATTCGCAGTAAGATGTTATCTGTGAACACCAAACGCGGAGATAAATTCTGTTGAGTGCGCGATCGATTCATTCGCTGGCAGAACGGCTTAATTTAAACAGCAGTGACGGGAGTCTCCTGCGTAATTACCGTTGCAACTGAGGTTTTGTTTTGTACCTATATACAAGATCGTATGCGACATAAGGTGTGCAAACGTCATACTCGTTTCTGATGCGAACGTTCAGTCTTTGCTGTAATTAAGACTGAACGATATGTACTTATCGCTTTGCGAAAGTTGAGATGGTTTCGCCAGAAGCAATGACGGTACACTTGAGAATTTTTCAAAGACTTTTTCCCCGATTTCAATCGAAAGTTCTGATATGTATTTTAAGACGAGAGGATTGCGAATTTTCCAAATTCATCTTATTTTTTCATGATTTTTTTCTTTTAAATGTTCATACTCGGTATAAATGTTAGTTTATGTAAAAACGAGAAAAAGTTATGCTTCCATTTTACTCTTTCAGAAGAAAATATTATTCTTAAAAGTTGAATTTAGGTTTCTCACAGCTGCCGAATTTCTGTCGTCGCATAAAATTCAGAGATCTTCACTTGAATTGCCCTAATAACGCTATTCAGCTACATTCTATTTTCGCTAAGACCTTTGACGATTCGTTTCGTGTGTTCGCACGCTGTATACCTAAGAGACTTGAGTCGCCGCTTTTCACGGTGGGTAACGTTTGAATCTAACGCTCGTATCTAATTCTGTTTAGCGAAGTGACCGAGATACGTTGACGGCGCGACGCCGCACATCGTGCCGTGTCACACCACGTCGTAGCGTTCCCGCTTGCGGGAAAGTTTAAATTATCCTGTCCGCTGGGAGGAAGCATCTCTCTTCTCCGCGGGGAAACGACTCGGATTGGTCGAGTCTGATTAGTTTGGTGGTCTCATGCCCGTTTTATCCCTACTTTACTCTCCAATCTATCTCTATTTCTTTCTCTGCTTCTCTCTCTCTCTCTCTCTTTCTCTCTTTCTTAATACTTAATTTTCTTCAGTATTCACTTTCAACAACCTCAGATTTTACTTAATAGATTTAAACTCAAGCGTGATAAAATTGTAAGACACAAAGGCACAAAATGACTAATCATTTTGTGCTGTGTATATAGAATTTTATAAAAGATCGTTTACTTATATGGCAATATGACTATGGAATAAAATTTCTTTGAAGATTCGAAATGATCCGTTTTTGAACGCACATTCAAGAGTATTTTTCGTTTTGATTATTATGATTAATAATAATTCTTTTGCTGTTGAATATTTATACATTGTTTATTCTTTTTTATGTATATTTATAATTTCTTTATTAATAATGCTGAAATTTTACTGTTGTACTTTGTGCCTCAAATTTAATCTATTATATAATATATTTTAAGGGAACACTAAAACGTATAATAAATATTTCATTTGTATTCTATATATGTAAATGAGATACTATTCTATTTTATTCTCTCTCTCTCTCTCTCTCTCTTTTTTTATTTTTTTCTGCTATCGTTCTCTCTACAGTTTGGTAATTAATACGTCAGACTAAAGAGATTGGCAATAGTGCATTCAATGAAGATGTTGCTACAGCTTTCCTTTTCTTCGGACTAATCAGAAATTGTCAGATCTGATACTATGATTCACTTTGAATTTCCTCAGCTTCTTTCTCCTCTTTCGTCTTTTTTTTTTCTTTACGCAGATCTTCTCTTCCTTTTAATACAGAAGCATCGTACCGCGTAGCTACGGAATAACGATGTTCCTTGCTTTCTGTTTAATCAAACCTCTTCGACTAACATCGCGATGGTTTCGGAAACCCGTATCAATTCACATAATGAACGCCCGGAAGGTGTAGAAGCGGCTTTATGGGATCTCGAACCCGTCTCCCGAGAGACGCGGTCGGCTTGGTTTAATCAGCTGGCGGATATTCCTACGATATACACAGCAAATTCCAAATCTAGTCTCCAAAGTAGCGGAGTATAATGCAAATGGAATTTCTCCAAGTCATCGGAAGTTTCTTAACGCTTTCTAAATATATTCGTATAACGGTAGAAATAATCATCTGGAAATTTCTTTAACAGAAAATAGCTTCGCGAGTTTGTTGTATGGCAAGTAGAAACGTTATTCCATTACTTTGAAAGCTGCAAGCAACAGAAGTTGTCTAAAATGGACATTTGAATATGATATGTAGAGAAGTTTGACGTATCTGAATCAGTTTTAGAGAACTACTATAAATATACCGTCCGAGTGAGTAAATGGACAGTTATAATTTCGCTATGTACGCGGAATTACGTAATGTTGTAATGTAAAATGAACGTCTAGAGAGTCGCCACCTGTGGTGACGATCTGGATTGGGCCTTGGTGCGATGCGACGGTCGCGTCGTGCCGCTGCCATAAACTATCGCTTCCGGTAAATCACGTTCCATATCTCTCCGCGTTGATGTGTATCGCGCGAATTAATATTTATGGCATTACGTTGACCGTGTCCTCCCTAACGCGCGTTCACGCTGGGTGGGATGCGTTCTCCGAGTAAGGGAGGATGGGAGCGTTAGGATTGACACGAGATTGCATTCGTATCAAAATGCGCGCTACGTAGATGTCAGGTGTACTCTGTCCTTCTTGCTGGTCCGTCGCTTCAAAACGGCGCGATGTGGAAACGAGAGAAAAAAAAAAAACATCGGGATGAAATAAACGAGATAGAAATAAAACGAATTCAACGAACCGTAGAGTACACATCAAAGAGTGGCTATGAGGGCGAGAGCGCGCGAGAGGCGAGAGTTCTCTTTTGTATGGATTGCCACGGTAAATGGGATGCAGCATAAAAACTGCTGGATTACTTTCAGCGATTCATCATGTACCGATCAATCGCGACACAACAGTTGCTCATGCAAGCATACAAATTTTAGATCTCGAGTAATCGGTTTATATATATTTTTTTTTCGACATTTAATCAGGGAATCAAATTTAACTTTTGGTTGTAGAATGCTGTTCAATTTTGGTAACTGCGTTGTAGTTGTTTGGATATAACATAGTGTCGCGTTGCATCAACTTATATTTTTGATTAAAAAATTCCATTAGAGGTTGATATCGAAAGTTAATAAAGTAAAAAATGATATTGAACTATACTGCACATTGTAACAATTTTATATAAATTTATTATATATAAAAGTAATCACAATGGCCGTGCCTATTATTTTTTATTTCCTCCAATCTTAGCTGTGCATAATTTAAAAGTAATTTTGCAATTTTTTTGTATGACCCAATTTCTCGCAATTTAAAGTTTTAATTACGCATTTAAATATGTAATACTGAAAATAGACGCAAACGTCTTGTAGAAACTTGGTACAGTCTTATTGCGATTGAAGTATCGCACAAAGAACGTGTTGTATTAGCGTCGCAAGTAGCGGGAGAGGTGCAGAAATTTACTTCGAGATAAACGTGGAAGAACGTGGGGGGTGCGCGACTATTATTATTCTCATGTAGATCTGCAAAGTTCTGCGGCGTGGATCTGTTGAAGAGCGATAACGAGGCGAGGAAAGCGCGCGAACTTGCTTCTCACTGAGACGCATTCTACGCTAATTCGCTCGAACAGCAAGTAGCGTCAGTACCAGATGTTAGACGGCGCCATTCGGCTGAGCGCCCGCATTTCGATCTAAATTTTATAACGGAAATTGTAAGCGAAATTCGTCTTAAGTCGGCTCGATGGCGCCGATTAAAAATTTTCCCGGTAGAAAAATCATATTGCGTATACATTGAACGTTTAATATTTCTCAAAAGATATCTTTTAAGCTTATTTATTTTTTTTTTTTTTTTAATAAAAACAGAATTTTTATTAGAGACCTATAATTGAAATTTTTATCAAAATGAAACGGAGTGAAAAGAACATGAAAAATTAATACTGTACCTATAGTTGGTGGATGTTGAATAAAACTAAAACATTTGTATCTGTTGAATAAAACTAAAACGTTATTTGTATCTGAATAAATCTGAAGAAGCAAGGAACGTTGTTGTAGATTAATAATAATGATGTTACAATCTTTACGGTGCTATGCTTACAGAAAAGCAGATTACACATTACGAAAACAGTTACAGGAACCCGTTAACTTAGCTGGGCATTAAAGTGGAATTAATGCAGTTTCGTAGTTTTATTTGCGCTTTCTTTCGTTTGTTTCGCGATTTAATTACCTCTTGTTTCCGCTCCTGCTTGATAGACATTTTAAATTGGGTTACGGATAAATCTCCTCCCACTTTTACGCTTGATAGTTTTCTTTCAAACAATTCTGCGAAAGTACTCAATCATTAAAACGTTAATTCTTACAATTTCCGACACAAGAAGTAATGGATTTATGATCATGTTTTCGAGATTTTCGATTAAACTAAAGGCAAGCAAACGCGGATCGAAAAGCTTTGAGGATTGCGTCCGTCGCGTTGGCTGCAGTGTTCATAAAGACGTAAGTCAGCCTTTCGTGCACTCTTCTTCGTCGAACGGCGCGAGTACCGTCGATACTCGTCAGTAATGCAACTCGCGCTATTTAATACCGGACCGACGAAGTATTTCTCGGGACCGTAGGGGCGAAACTCAATTAACAAAGTGGCTCGTCATCGTCTCCAGCATCGAAGCGAAATCCGTTTAATGCACTTTATCTTTGTTGCCGCAGCAACGGAAAGCACTTGAAATCCGTTTAATACACTTATCTTTGTTTCTACAGTTTATGGGGACCGTTTTGCTTTTAACGTTTATTAAGTTACTGCGAAAGCGTGGCAAGACGTGAAGCGAATGCGTCGGCATATACAGAAAAACGGATAATTTTGTCAACGGCGGAGACTATCTACACGTGTATCTATTACATTTTTACACATTAGGTTTTACGATTTCCTTCTCTCACACATCTCTTCTTTTTTTCTTTCTTTCATTTACGATGTGTTTAATCATATATTGACTTCGTCTAAGAGAAAAATCGTTGATATAAGAAGGAAAAATATATATGACGAAGAAAAACTTGATGGGACGCTTTCATCGCAGACATAAGCAAGCTTCGAGTTCAGTTCAAGTTTTAATACCTTCAAATACCTCTCTCACCCGTGTAAATAGAGCTTGATAATTTGAACGTTGAATTGTTTCGTGTGAGTCTATTTTTACGGCGTGAGAATCTCGTCCTCTTATACATCTTGCCGCACAAAAACTCGCGAGATTTTCTCAAAGGGCGGACAACAAGAAGGAGAGAGCGGGTACGAGCACCCACTGGGGCTCTCGATGGATCAGAGAACTTCTTTGTACCGCCGAGTGGATTCCTTCGTCACATTCGACAGGTGCGCGCACGCTCGAGGCTGAAAGTAGACGGCACTTCGCGCGGAATTCCACTTCGACTTTTATCCCGAGGGCGTTTCGAAATCCCTGGAAAAACTCGAGCCCTCACCAAGTCCTCGTTTTATTTTCTCCTACTTTTCTCTCCTTTATCACAATTAATTGCGCCGAATAATTTCTGGATTCCGACATGGTACTCATTTCTCGTAAGCGACTCGTTTGGCAAGATAGACGCGAGTCATCGGCGACGACAACGACTCGAAATTTGCAATTAGAGGAGACGGAGTACCTATACGATGAAATCGTGTCCAGCTGGCCCGGCCATGGGAACGAACATGGACAGTCGGCCGCTTAATGGAGACAATTTATTATTTTCAACTTCCGAGCAAGCCGTACAACGGGTCGCCTCTCACGTTTTCTCCCGGTGCGAGAAAACTGTTATGGTGATGGATCGTAGACCGAGAACCGGACGGGAATGCGAGAGAACGGAGATGTGCAGCGAAATGAAATCTGTTAGAAATGAGGGCGCAACTAGACGAATACAGCAGGTTTAATACAGTCAGGGGAGGAATCCGAAACGATTATTTTACCGCATAATCGTGCACCAGAAAAGTTCACTCGTCGGGAAATCGAGCTTGCGTCAGCACGACTGATAACTTTGATATGTAAACCCAATGTCACTTTTACGTCTTCATTCGCGCTTTTATACGTTTGAGATTGCTCCTACTCTTTATATGCAAATCTTCCGCGGGATGTCTCTCCCTGGTGATAGGTGTCCACATTTAGGGTTGTCGTTGTAAAAGAAAAAAATCGATTTTTTAATTTGACCAAAATTTAATTTTCTTGTATCCTTTGAACTAAGGGTGAGCAAACGATGAGCAAACGAATGCATGAAGAAAAAAATCGATTTTTTAATATTGGGGGGCCAGCTTCACACGAGTGTCGTTGTATCAAATACACTGTGAAAAAAATTTCATGTAAATTACAACAGTCATAGTGGGTAATTTTGGGACCCACTATAATAGTTGTAAAGTTCCACGCGTTTGTAAATTTTCTATATTGAAATAAAATTAATTTCTTAATTTGTAATTGTAATTTTCCATCCAATGTAAAGATAAATTTACATTATCAGAGATAAAATGAACTAATTTTTGTAAAATCACACAATTTTACAAATTTCCACTATACCCAAATTGTGTAATTGTTACACATATTATTTATGTAATTTTACGCACTTTTTTTACAGTGTACAGCACGAACTAATAGTAACGTTATAGTAACGTTATAATTTCCTACTCAACACACCGTAACTGTTATGTATATCCGTGTTATATTACATTTATATTGTTGAGTGGGAAATTATAATATTGATGTAACGTTGCTATTAATTTGTGTTCTGCTGATAATAATTTTACGAGATTATATACACACATGGCGGTATAACGTTACATATTCTAATGAAAAAAAGAAAACGTTACGTTATGAAAGTTGAAAAGATTTAATTTGCAAATTGAGGAGCGTTTACAAATACGTGTTAAAATTCATATCTTAATAAGAACTTCCTCTCAACGTCACCACGTGAATATGCGTGGTGTTTCCTTTTCAACGATAGCGGAATACCGATTCTCGGATGCTCGTATCATTATCTCGACCGTGCAAACAACGCAACCACAGTCGTACAGCTATATAGACGCTACGGACAAACTACAGAACCGTCCAACCTTTAATGCATCGCCAAGCGATGTTGTTTGTCAATGGCAACGGGACAAGAGGGAACTACAAGTGCGCGGGCGTGCTCATGCACACGGACACATATGCGTATACACGTGCCAGAGTTACCGGGAATTGCGAGTCGCAATTTGCTACAGCCGGAATTCGTAAGGCTGGGTCTTGAATACAGCCGCGGGGGTGTGTCGAGCTAATTGGCTGCGGGGGCGAACTGGGCCACCGTCGGTTTACTACCGCCACTGGCAGCGTGGCATTTTGTATCGCGTGTCGTGTGCGCGAAGTTTCCGACATCGGTGATTTTAATTGCGCTCGGAAAATCGGTTTGTGGCACATTCAGGCGACGAACGCGTCAGACTGATCCCGATTTGAATTAAAAATGACGAAAGCGAACCGGCTTTACGCTACGAGAACAAGAGTGGGATTTCTCGTGTTTCCTTTATTATTATTATTTTTTTTTTTTAAGACAAACGATCTCCGCCTTATTGTTATGTGACTCACAATTGCCGCGACTCGAGGCTTTGTTTGCGAAACCATTCTAATTTGGAACATTGAACGTTATTATCTACTCGGTTAGTGTACATGTATGTTTATTGCATTTGCGATATTTAGTGTTCGATTCATATTATTGTAATTTATGCTCGCGGCATCATGTTATTATACCATTTGCGATTTATCGTTATTATGCGAGCGTGATGCGCACACTCTGATATTCAGAACTGAATAATTTCTTCATCGGCTCATAGGCTCACCCGGGCTCACCTGTCATCGACATGCAACGCGCAAATCGACGGATATTGAATCGCTGAACTTCATTCGATCTTGCCGATGGGTGAAACGCGGGTCGTACCATGGTGAACGTTTTCAATTTCACTCTCGTTATCGATCTGCCGCACGAAACGAGAGTAGGCGTGCATCACATGGAATTAAAAGTTTATCGCCCGTTTCTGGAACACGTAATAACTTTAACGTATGATACGCTGACTCGCACCATGCGGAAGATTGTTAATTCCGTTTAGGATGGTTTTAAAATATGTATACATTCCGTATTTCTGGAATTAATTTGTTAACGAAATGTCGAATTGATAATCTTTACGATCGAAAGACATTTCGTATTTTATATATATACACTGCACACAATAGAATTTTAATTTAAATCGTCGTATAGTTTCGAAGAAATTACATCCAATCAAAAGCTTTTGATCAAGAAAAATTTATTGCAAATGAGTCAAAGGATCGGTGGATAAAAGGGCTGACGGTACTCTGTGTCATACACATATTATATTTTACTCGCTTATTCTACTACTGGCATATATTCGAGGAATTCCAATACACGTTCGCAATTATACATGATATATATGTATATTGTTAGACGTGCTTAGAATGTGAGAAAAAGCTCGTTCGTATTCATTGCTGGGGATATCATTTGCTGTAGATAATCTTAACAATATTGGCTATTTCGATAAATATCGGAAATAACACAACAGGCTAATTCAATGTCTTGAACAAAGAATTATCGGGTGTATTAATCTTCATAAAAAGTGGATAAAAAAAAATAAAAGTTTTATGGAAATTGAAGATTGATTAGAGCTCTTTAATACCATGCGACTTTTCTTACACCATCATTTGCCGTCGTACAGTACAATACACACCTTGACATTAACGATCCTCTGAAATTAAGTGCACATGGGTATTTTTCACGAGCGCGGACGTCGCCGTTAAATATCTCGCTCGGTCATGTCCGGTGTACTTTAGAGAGAACCGTCTGGAGGTTTTATTTCGATTTCGCGCTACACTTATCGATTAACGGCTATCTTGAGAGTGCTGCGAGCTACTCGAGTCAATCTGTCGACGGCGAGAACGTAGTGCAGAGCTACGAGGGAGAAAAAAGCGAGATATACGCGAGGGACCAAGAAGGTCGAGAGGCAGACGAAGACTTTGGTACTTATCCCTTATTCTGCGGCTAAAACTGAACACGAACGAATTTTCTGCCGTAAGGATGAGAGTTGCGACACGGAGGGTGCGATCTAAGGAGCTAGCGGGTGAAGGAAGAAACGAGGAGAGAGGAAACTGTGATAGAAAAGAGGGTAATTGGTCTGGCAAGAGAGAACGCCTCTTGTCGTCGCTTTTTCAGACAATTCCAGACGGATATTTTAGCCACCGTCGTCGTCTTCTCTCGCCTCTCTAATATTCGTTTCTTTCGTCATAACGCTTCCGGTTTTCGCCGTTCTTACCACACGAGCATGAAAATATTCTCTTTTGCCTTCAGACGATCATGTAATCTCTCTTTGAACGGTAAAGATAGATCTGCAAGTATTGCAGTAGATATTATGAAAGTGGAAATTCCGTCATTTCGAGGGTTTCCGATAATCTTATTAGTCTACTATAATTTCACGATTTGTGCATTGGAATTTTCGCTCTCGTCACGTTGAAATATAACTGAATTTATGGACGCTGAAACGGGTTTGTGATAGGAAGAATGTTCTTAATTTTAAATTCATGATTGTCAAAATTATATCTTGGTCGAGAGTTTCACAATGAAGTGGTTTTTTATAAAATACTTTTTATTTTTTATAAACACGATCGCGCAATGAACTTTTATAATTAATTGTTTCTGATTATTTTGTTTTATGGATGTTACGGTAATTGCTTTATCTGGATTATTTAATATTGTTAAAATGTTTTTTCTGCAATTCCATTTAATTGTTACATATTCTTTATCAATTCTTTATTTTTAAAATAATAATTATGCAATATTTTTTTACATCTCTCTAAAAACGCCTTGTATGAACAATGTACAATATATTAAGTATGATAGATAAATAGTGACTTATGTAAAGTCTTATTGCGTTTAATTGCGACCGATATCGATATTGTATCAATAATAACTGTGCTATGTTTCGAGATTAAATAATACCGAGTGCAATTGTTCTTGAAATGAGGTCGTAAAGACTCGATTCTGTTTTCAAGGCGTGAAAGTACTACTAGCTGTCAATATTATCATCGTTTTGCCACCTTTTCCTTTTTTTACAATTGAATTAATGTCTTGTTGAACGAGTCCTTTCAACTTCTGTCAGATCATTATTAAATCGTGATATTAACGTCGCATTCCCGGAAAGCTCGAGAGAGCCAATAAAGTGGATTTCTTATTTCAACAAAATTTAATGTTCTTGGAATTATTTTCTATAAAATAATTGATTATTACGTTGCTTAATTATTACGTGGCTTAAAATAAAAAATTGAATATTATTTCATTTATTTAGAATTAAGCCCCATTATTATTATTATTATTATTATTTTACACACATAAGACCCTTTATTAAAGAACGAAATCAACGATTTTAGTATATCAAATTTTTTTTAAAGATACGTAACACGAATATTGAAATCTTTTGATATTCAAAGCAATGCGGCGATATACAATCTATCTAGAAAATGTTACAAACTTTATTAATTATGTTACGTTAATTAAAA
The DNA here is from genome assembly GCF_001594065.2 of Cyphomyrmex costatus. NCBI lineage: Eukaryota > Metazoa > Arthropoda > Insecta > Hymenoptera > Formicidae > Cyphomyrmex > Cyphomyrmex costatus. The sequence goes on from NW_017276922.1 coordinate 2,114,762, forward strand.
CTTTGCGTTTGTAACAGAGGTCTGTGTTTTCTTCAATTTGGTTACCTCATCTAATAAAAATAGACTCCATCTGGTCGTTTATATGCTTTCCTGATCTTCTGACATGAGATGTTTTTTCTTCTCGAATTATCTATTGTTTTATACGCCATCCAATAGCCAGTAAAGTGCTAAAGCTTTCGTTCCGGATATCTTATTTTCGAACTTTTGTGCACCTAAATTGGCAATTTCGTCATCGTTAAACCGCCGAAATCAGCTAACATCGAAATTTTTCTAATAATAATCCGCTAGAATCACCGCAAAGTGGAATTGCAGCGAGAAATCGTACTACTCATCTCATCTCTTTGACCTCAATTTTATCTCGAAACGACGCATAGAGAACAAGCAGCAGAAATAGGTTACCAGAACGAGAAGGGTTTTCATCGAATCTTTCAAGTGTATTGCGAGCATTTGAGAAAGCAGACATCGTTGTTTAATGAGCAACGGAAATGGAAGTAGTTAAGCTGTTCGTTTGGAGATTCATTAGTCTATAAAAACTATATAATTATAGCGTTTTTATAGTAACTGTGAGATAGAAACAAATAGAACAAATAATTATATGAATGATTGTCTTTACTATAATGATAAAATGATATATTATGCATAATATAGACTAATTGTGATGAAATCAATAACAAATGATATAATGACGTAATATATATATATATCATGATGATGGAATTTATACGAAATCAATAATATTACCGTATGTTTCCGCCAATTAACCAGATGTTTAACAATGCGCAATCATAATTTAATGCTTCGTAATGCAACTTTTCATTTTATAATCGAGCCTTATTTGCATATTTTTAATGAAGCTATAATGTAAATGTCGAATCGTATGAAAAGATTGAATTACGTGAATCGTGCAATAAACACGAGTACGAGCAAATGATAATTCGACGTAATAAAAATGTAACGCTGTTAGAATTTATTTCCGTGATATGAAAATTTATGCAGTTTCTATTGATTAATCATCTCATATAATGGGTAATGGCAGGATGTGTCGGCTCGGCGTTCGACACCGATTCTAGTTGCGATATTTTATTGTGACACGAAATCATGCCGTCAGCATATTTCGTTCGATTTCATTGTGTGCCAGTCTCTTATCGCAGCTAAGCGTATAGCTATGAAATGTGGATATATTGCTTGCTATTTATAGAGAGGTGTTGTTCAATTGAATTCTGAATTAACATTTCCATATCTCCGAGCAATTTGATTGGAAAACGAATATTGTTCCGGCTTGCTGACAAGTCGTCATAACCAAAAACATTAATTAGATTGGTTAAAATTTAGAACTATTATAGATTTTCATAATTTTTAAAACACTATGTCTGCATATTTTTTGAATGTGGTATCGATAAATAGTATTTTGAAAGCAATTTACAAAATGGTAATAGAGAAGAAGAGAGAGTGATATGTGTATTTTTTAAGATGTATTTTTATTCTGGAAAATGCAGAAATAATTGTGGAAGTGAAACATTTTAAGGTTGTAAAGGTTACATTATTTATTTTATAAATAATGCGCGCATGCATATATGTATACATTGAGAGGAAATTTGGTGCCATTGTAATGGTTGCATTTCAAATTATCTGATTACTGAAGTATTAAACGCCGAATTCAATTTATTCATTTCGCTGAACACGTTTTCAGAATTTCTCCGATAATGTCAAGTGTTTCGCTACGAACGTTTTTAACAATAATTACTTCGATGTTCGATTCCATTCATTATTTATTCATAATTATTCGTCAGGTACAATTAAAGATTCAATCAATTATCCAGATTCGAAATAATAGAATTCTAGTCATAACGAGATTGACAATTCCAATGTTAATTACCGTGCGCGACATCATCGCTTAGCATGCACTGCAATTTGATTTGGTCTCGACTCGATGTTTCACTGCGTACATTTAAATTGAGACGTTTCCGCAAGTTACCAGCGGTTATCGCTACAATTTTGGCCGTGACTTTCCGCAATGTATCCCGGTGCGGCACGGCACAGCGGGCGGCGTTCCCGCATCTTCAAAGCGCCGCGTTGGGTCCCGCTTTAGCCGGGGGCAGTTTTAACGAGAGTTGTTTCGGGGTTGTTTTGGCAATTACGAGGAAATTACGCAGAACAGACCACCGCGTCGCTGTTGTGGCGTTATAAAAGCTTTGTCAGAGCAAGCCTTGCTTCGCTTATGAGCGACGGATTAACGTTCAATTTACTTGTCAATGACGAAATCACTTTTCGACGATGTTTTGGCTCTTATAATTTGTATAGTACTAAAGATTGACTCATGTCGACAAGACTTATCATGTTCAATAATAATATTCATATGTTTACGATTAACGTTTATAATAAAAGGGTATGTTATTTGTATCTTAATATTTCTTCGTTTTTTTTTTTTTTTTTTGAATCTGTCGTGAAACCTATTAATTCGAGACTCGGAAAAATCATGTTTTATGCCTTGAACTTTTCAAACGAGAGGCGGAAGTTTGTCGGAAAAAGCATCGAAATCAACACTTTGTCAGATATACACATCGAGTGTCGATCACACCGCGATCAAGTTGATTATTTATTCACGATATATCGTCGTTTATTCCATCGGCCGTTGTCAATTACTCAGCGCGGTGCCAATAGACAAACAAGTGAAAAGTGGCAATCACATAGTGCTTTCCATTATGTCTTCAAAGAGCGTTGCGCCGATACCGATATAATATTAATCTATAATTAGCGCGCCGCGATATTTAAATACATGTTTAGCGCGGGATGTACGTTAAACATTCAAGCGTCGGCATTACAGCAAAGTCGGTTGCTATTTTAAATTCCGTTAACGCAGCTGCGCTTAAACGTGCGGGATATGGGTCGCAAATGTAATATTCCAGCGACATATCGTACCCACGTGCATTATATTGTTTGTAAATGGCGATTGGCTAAATAACAAACAACGCTGTAATTTATTATGATATTGTATTGTGACCTCTCAGTTTTTCTCGCCCCAATCAAAACCGATTCTACTCTGTAGAAAAAAAAAGTGGAAAAGAAAAATGTGCTTTTTTTATTTGTCGTTTGTATCGTATTTATTAATTCTTTAAAAGAGAGAAGGGAGGCTTAAAGATTATTTAGTGTAAGAGATCTGCAAGAGTAATGCAAGATACACACACACACACAGTAATTTGTTTATAGTTAACTGAGTTTACGACTATAATATTTATTGATTTTGTTATAATTGTGCAATTCTGTGTTCTACATGAAAAGAAATACGTATATTGTATTGAGATGTACGTCAATGATCCCCCTTTTTCAATTCTTAAAACGAACAAATTCCTTTGAGAATTTATTTTTACAATCGTTTTGGAACGCGTCTTCTAACTTGATACAAAAAGGCATAGAGGTGGGATAAAATATCAACCATCTATCATTTTTCCCGTTATTCGATAAATTCAGACATGTCAAAATGTGAAAGCGAGAACGAAGAAGCAGAAGAGAAAGAGAGAAAGAGAATGAGAGAGAGAGAGAGAGAGAGAGAGAGAGAGATCACACACAAGGGTGAAAGCAGAGGATCCCTTGTTGTTTCTCCTTCATCTTTTATCCCAGTGATAAATCTCGACGGTACCTTGACATGCTAGCAGATTTAGCGGAAAAAATTCGTGGCGCTTAACAAGGGGTCACTTTGCGCATCTCGCTTTTTTGCCTGGGCAAATCGCGACCAGGGACAACATTAGAGTACTTTGGAAAATATATGAACACTCCTTTCGGCCATGTCTCTCTTTATGCATCCGCTTTATGCTTTCGGAAGTGGGTGACTCTGACGAGACGCGATGAAATCCAGATGCAGACGAATAGACGGTGTGCTATATCGTGTGACCGATGTGTACTTTTTTCTTTCTGAATCTTTCAGATGTACTATTCGCGTTTAGCTGATGAATAGTGAATGCGATACGACGTAACAGCTGACTCGTTTCTCAGGTTTCATCTAACGCGACTAAAAAATATATTGTATACATACAATATATATATGTTGTGTATATATATATATATATGTTTAGAGTTACGTTGAGCGTAACATTTCAATATCTTGACGCATCGCTGATTGTTAAAGGCTTACATTTCACTTAATTACTACAGTCTCTGAGATTCTTACAAGCTAAAAACACACAAAACGACATTCGTTTTTTGCTGGTTAACAATATGTTGAGTAGAGTGAAGTGTAAGTAAAACATAGCAGAGGTGAAAGATTTCGCGACTCGACGCAAGAGTTCAAAAAGCGAGAACGTACTTCTGCCAGCTCCTCTCTCGTCTCTGTTACCCTTTACACCGTCTCTTTGTGTGCCTTTAGGAAAATGTCGTCTGTACACATAATGACATAATATATATACACTCTTTTACATATGTATGTATTTGTTAACCACATTAAATCGGTTTGAGAATTACCTTCGTGTACATCCTTTGCAAATTGTGAAAACGTTTCTCGACAAGTAATTATTTCTATTAATTGCAAAATTGTTGATCTCAAAATACAATTGTGACTTTTGCGTGTTACATTGTAAAATTTACAATATAACTTATTACGGCATCTTTATAATTACAGCGATTAACATAAAAATTAAAATGCATTTCTGTGCATTCTTCATTATCGTGATTTGCTTTTTAGAAGAAAGTAAATTTTCTGATACAACTTACATGTTCCGAATCAACAATTTTGTTTGCCTGTACGACTTTTCTTTTAATTTAAAGAGTTTAGAACCACGCGCAGGCAGAAAGAGTGGAAAGGGAATCACTTTTAAACACAATTAAATTTCCAGTTCTCCGTTTTGGAGAGTTTGACTTTTTTCTCGCATACTTTTTTTATTTGTTCTATTGTTTACTTGTACAAGCATTCTACTGATTGTCAGTAGAGAACAGAAGTACGCAAATACCATTTCTGCGGACTGACCTCAATTATTATTACTTGTTCAGTTCCTGTCTTTACTAACTAAGATACTAGAAACTACAAGTTGTAATTACATCCAAAGGGGCAACTCTCTCGATATGCTCTGAGCAACTACGAAGAGCATTCGTGAGGGTACAGTCTTCGGCGTTTGCCGAATAATTTAGGGCGTAACCTCGTAGAGATATGTAACATACCATAGCGGCACAAAACGTTATGTTTGTTTGATGTAACATATTACAGAATGAGGTACTCCACTTTGTAATATCCTTGAGGGATGTGTTTCGCGATAAAGCGTCTATTTTTATCAACGCGACCTCATTTTTATGGCTCTGAGTGCGCTAAATAATGTCACATATTTCTTATCATTTCTCTTTTCTTAAAATTTTCTTGATGTTCAGCATTATTCAGTAGTGTGCATCAAATGTCTCGATCATTAAATTTTAAATTAAAGGTTTAGTTATATATATATATATAACCTAAAGAGTCTTTTTTATATCTCGTTAAAAATTTTACAAACTTTTATAATTCTCCTCACTTACTTGTTTTGCGAATTATTTATGTCTTTAATATTAGAACATCCGATAATTCTTACTTCTAATGTCCATGCATACAGTTCAGAGAAACTATACTACATCTAGGACATTGCATAAGTGATTAAAAAGCCGGCTGCGACGTTATTTTTTATGCATGATAATTGGTTGACGGTTCATTTATTATTCAATTTATTATCTATTCATGACGATACTTCGAATATGACTAAGTATATCGAACATCTGTTACATGAAGTCGCGCAACGATAGATTTTTGGCGAAAGAGCTTGGAAATTTTAATTCTTTTCTTATGTAATATATAGTAGACGCGATGGATTCTCGCACACTCACTCGCTCGTTCTGTACACTTGCAGTTGCAGCAGGACCGATAGCAGCAGTTGTACCGTAAAAAGTTCGGCGAATTAATGGCACGAGAAACGATTCAACCAACCTCGATGGCTGAAACTTTACGATGTATCGTTGAGATTGGCGTACTTTCTCCTTCTGTGCGCAAGTTCGACTATTTACTGGGTCGATTTTACGCGACGCGGCTTGTGATCGTTGACATTGGACATATTTCAATCTATGCCCCAGTTGCAGCGTGACGCGCTTTTCAAGTTTTGCATGCATCAGAAATCTGGGACGGCTGGCGCGCCGTACAACCGTCCTATTTGATTTCACTTTCGTCTACTTTTTTCCAACTGCAGCTGTCGCTTCGGGAAATTGCGAATTCTCGGCATACAGTGTGCCTTGATTGAAGTCTATTTTAAGAGGTCCTATGATTAAATCGCTCGCTGTTTAAATGGAATAGCATTGCAGGATTAAAAAGTGCTCGTTGCAGATTTGTTATACACAAACGAATATGTCCAGTAAACTTTGATATTTTTTTAATGGATTGCCCGACTTTCATGCAATAACTTCTGTGAAAGATAAAAGATTAGGTAAAAGCATGTATATATATATATATATATATATGAAGTTTTAGTATTCTATATATTTAGAATAACTATGTATACGTACCTATATATAATACGTTATCATTTTATCAATTACATATTTTATGCATATCTTAAAACGTATTTTTTTTCATGCAAATTTATCGCGCTGATGTTAACTTTGAATTAAGTAGAACCTAGAAGACTTTCAGCGTTTCTCACGTTCCTCCTCGCTCACTTCAAAATCTTTCGGTTCTTTTGAGAGCCGATTTTAGTTTTGACTCACAAAAGTTAGGAAGATCCGATTAAGGATAGCGGTAGCTACACCAAGTTACTTGAACGGCATCGAAAGTAGTTACGACCCGTTCTAGCCAGGCTTGACCCATTGTACCGACACAAAGAGATCTATGTCGATGGATTAAATGATTAAACCCAGCTTAAATGTCCAGACGTAGTTGGGTTTTGCTCAGTTGTGGTGGGATCTTTCGATCGGCAGCTTCCTTTTGCTAACAATCTCCAAGATCTGATCGTAAGTGCGATATAGCACGATATGGCCCATTAAAAGAGCAAACGGAAGCAGTAACTTTTATCGCGGAACGTAATATCGCATTTCTCACGTTTAAATGTTCCAAATAAATTACTCGCAAGAAACTGAGGTATATATCGTGTAGCTCGTGCAAGGATTTGTGATCTCTATACTGATTTGTGATCTTAATAATTTTTACTTCAACCTCGAGAAAAATTGGAAACCGACAGAGAATTAAGAAATAGAATTCCGGTCGCGTTTACGTCATTCGCAGAAAATGCAATTCAGATAAATCGCAGATTTTTACGAAGCTACACGTGTTTGACGGGCGAAACTAATGGTAGATACGACGGAAGTCCTACTGTTCTTCCGTAGTTCCATCTTGACCGTTTCAATGAAATTACATTGATGTTGTTCCGACACATACCGAAGGTCAATTCACACGACAACCGATCTCTGTGTGGTCCACCGAGAAGAACGTGAAACGAATACGACAGCACTGCAGTTTCTGCTTTGTTACCACCCATTCCTTCCCTCGGTTTCCTTCAAAGTTATAAAGTTCACGTAACGCTCCGAAAGCGAACGCTGGTGCACAGAAGACATCGGAAGCGAGGTGCATTGCCCGACCCAATCGTTGCTATACGGAACACTGTTCCTTTGTGTCGCATAGGTGCTTCCTCTCGAGATCAATGTACCCGTCGAGTTCGAACTTTTTCCGACGTAATGTTCAAGCGCGTTTACGTAAAATTACATGAACAAGACGTACACGGGAAAGAACGATATTTTGCTGAAATATTTAAATATTTAGCTATAATAGCTAGATATAGATTTGAAAATAATTTTGTTGAATTATTATCAAAATAATTACGTAGGAATCTCAAGCATGATGAACAACACTGTAAAATGTTTCAACATTTTACCCACCAGTTTGAATAAACCTACATAATTATTTTAATGATTTAATAAAATCATTTTCAGATCTGCGTCTAAATCTTTAAATATTTTTCGAAAGAATTTAAAAGTTTAGAAATGTTTATATACTTTGATACTATAGTCTATTATACGAGTTTTGGAGATGCACTTCATTGATGAGTCTAACATGATATTCAGATGTCTGTTAGGATTAATTAATTAACGATGACATATTCTTTAAAGCGATAACTAGACATCTAATAGATTGTAATTGATTCAGATGAGGTCTGAACTGTGATGCGAACATGTACTGTAATCATCGCCCGTGACATCTGCGCAGGATTGTATGATACATGACGCCCCGGACGCTGTTGGACGCAGCAGGATTTCTGAAGACCGATGGGATTCCGTGATTCTCGACTATCGCGTGACAAACTAGTCTCGTAATCGCGACTCTGCAAAGACAAAGACATATACTTCCAAGAAAGAACGACTACTTAGCTTGGTCGCTCTGGGTGGTCTGGGCATTTGGAATTAATGGGCAGTTATATTTCACTGCCATTTTCTAGCATTATCAACGTATTCTTCAACGGCAATTTTAAATTGCTTGCATTTATATCCCTTCGCGCGATAAACGATTACTTAATAATCTTTTTAATAAAAGCAAGACCTTTGAAATTAATTTTAAGAGTCGTTCAAGTCTTATTTTCAATAAATGTGTTAAGGTTGTTAACAACGTGTTAAGATTGTCAATAAATGTGTTACATTTTTACTTGTATTCTATTTCTTATATTGAAAATTAATATTTCAAATATGAGCGATTGATAATATCAATCGATTCGGGAATGGTATTCGCGCGCGCAAATAATATCACGTATTTGTCATCATATAAATTTTCTTAAAGTTATATAAATTTACTGTTTACTCGTGCCTGTTCAATGTGTTAGCCAATCCATACGTATTTCGCTCTCAAACAAATCAAACTTGATTATTTGGTCGCTAATACCAATTGTTTTCTCGACTTGTTTGTTTCACGATATTTGCTTGTTCACTTTCTTTCTCGTGCCTCAGCTCGTGAGAATTGCTTGCTCCCCTACCGGGACGTCGAAGATAAAGTGAATCTCTTAGGATGTGAACCTTCTCTTAGGGAGACGTGTGATATCGTCAGCGGGTCAAATACTAAAATATTCACGTTTATCGCCTCGACAAATGCGAGCCTGAGAGCTCTGCATATTCTTCCGCGTAGGGGAACAGTGTCGAGGCATTATCCCGATTTTGCGCACTCGGATGAATCCTATTTTACCCTCTTTACGCATCAAAACGTGCCAAGTCCTCCGGATATCCGTCATGATATCTGCCTTATTAAGAGTTTGTCATGTCTGATACTTTCGGAAGGACAAATATCAGTGCCAAATAGCAACGCACGCAATTTGTTTGCATTATTCTGACGTATCCTGGATCACCGCCGCTGTTTGCGCGCGAAGTAACGAAATGCATTTCTTCCACACATCACCCGCAAACACATTTCTGCTCTCTACTGGTCTTATTCCATGTTATCATTGCGAAAATGAAAGTCCTGAAAATGTTTAACGCACTTTAAAAGACACGGCAACATAATTTGAAAATATTTTAGTGAGAGACTTCGCTAATATTAAAGATTAACACTGATATTAATACTTATAATAATTATTCATTATATATATATATATATATATATAATACATTTTATATAATTTTTATTTTGAGAGAGATTTTTGTCACCGTTTTTTTTTTATAAAGTAATTGATATAGTTTTGTGATTTTTTCTAATTTGTACTATTCTGAAATTGAAAATTGATGGTCAAATTTAAAAGAGGAAATATTTTTGGACATAAAAAAATATGAGTGCATAATAATCATTTCTTGGTATAGTTACAGAAAGCAATTACTTATCTACGAGATATTACATCACGCCCACGATGTTCTGTATTTTGCTTTACTGACAATAACAGAGAGCAATAAACTGATGCAATCAAGTTAAACGGACATCCTGTACGGCTTACTTATTTACTAATGCTATCTGTTAAATTCACTGTGTAATTACCTATGAACAGCAAATAGAGCATATTGAATACCATACAGAGTCCGGATACCTTATATGAAACTTATAAAATATTACTTTACCCATTCGACACAATAACAATGCAAATTGCAAGAATAGCTTCATCATTTATCGTCCGGATGACAGGCTCGATTGGCGGATTATAAAGTAGGTTTTTAACAATCTAAATACTCGCGCATGCACATTTATCTGATAGCATAAAAACATTCATCGCTGCGGAAATTCACTTCGTAAAAATTTGCACGCTCCGACGATGCGATGGTACGGACAATTTGATATGAAGTCAAGAGATCTCTGTAAATACACCTCGTAGAATCTATCAGATGTAAAGATATTCGTTCTTTTATCTACTGCATTGGAGCATTATTTACAACGACGTGTTCTCTCTGTGTTTGATGAAAGTCGATTCGAAGATCGTGCAAAATAAACGCAACGTCCGGAGGAAATTCGATAGTGCAAGGTTTTTCAGGGCAGAATATTCCGATGAGTGCCCCGACGATCTCTTTTTCCTTCCATATAATAGGCGGCTCGCATAGGAAATAGCGGAATATCGTATGAGGCATCTCAGTATGCGAGCCTGTGTCTACGGCATCTTGTCGATATGTAGATATTCCTCGTCGATTTTTCCTACGGATTTTCCACGGGCCTGCAAAATTCGCGTGAATTTAAATTCGACGCGGCCACGTCGTCGCTCGGTAAGACTCGTTTCCGACGCTCGTGACCTCTCGTTAATATTAAACAGATTTTCGTTCGGCCATGACGAGAGTCATTTGCTTGCGTGATATATCGATAAGCGACACGAAAAATTTAAGGTGGTATAAAACGGAAGGATGCGGTTTAGATACTTTAGATGTTACAAGGAGATTTGAATCAGCTTATTTCTCGTGAATTCTTTTATCGCGTCTGATGCAGAACCATAAATAGTTTTGCTTAATCTTTTGCGATTCAATCTATTTTTCGTGAATAAGTGAAGATCAGATATTTCGTTCTCAATTAATCTAATCGATTGATCGAATGAATGAATTAAAGAATTTTTAGTAAGTACTTTTATTAATTTTCATGATGGAATTTATGGAGATTTAAAAAATGTAATTTTCCGCATATATATAATCGCATACAGGCTTGAATGAAGAATTATGCAACGCGTTATGTCGAGTCCAATTCGATACAGGATCTCAAAGGTCCTGCATTGAATAATGTTGTATTGTATGATTCACATTATATAAATTTTGCATCAAGGAATTTCCATAAACTCGATAAATTATGACAGATAGTTATATCAAATTTACCCTGGAACATGATATTCTGCGATATTTGATCATACTTTAATGATTGATCCTCCAAAGTAATATCTATGCTAAATACTAATGTAATAATACTGAACATTTGTAATGACTCTCTGTACATTCTCTCATTCAAGCGAGATAAATTTTACGATATATACATATATTTGGTATCCATATAATTCATTAACTGCAATTAGTACAGCAGCGACTTGTATTAACGCGTGAGACAATGTTATAGCTGCGTTGAACTTCGAAATAATATGATTTTGAACTTTTCGAGAGAAATGTTCTAATAAAATTATCCGTGCCTTGCGCGCATCTTTGCTCCCGATAATGCATTCGCCGTAGAGAGCATCGAAGAAATTATCTATCAATATTACTTTATCGACAACGACAATGACGAGGCTACGGTGCTGCAGTAAAAATTTGTTTTTCATACCTTTCGAGCTTCAGCTGCTGTAATATTTACTATAGTAATTCTACAAATTTTTTTAATGAAATTTTTTCATTTAAAATTCTGAAATGCGTGCATTGATTGGAATGAATACCTTTCATATTTATATCTCATTTATTGTTAAAAATCTCGTTAAAAATCAATAGGAAACAAAAATATTAGTAACAGAAAATGGAATGCTCCAATATGGCTCAAATAATTAAAAGTATCATATCTTTAACAGTTAATGAATGAATTTTTACTTGTATTTATACATAGCTTGCACTGTGTATATTGCCGACAGTTGTAGACAATACGTGAACGAAGCGCACGCGAATTTGTTACGGTTTCAGACGGTATTCCTGCCTGGCGTAGAGTGAGGAATTGTGGCCGTGAGCCAAAAATAATTTCGGCATGTTGTCTCACAACGCGTCTCCCTGAGAATCACGTCAGCCGGCACTCGCCGTCAAAGGATTGAAGAAGGAAACTGAGAGGCCGCGAAATAGTTTTCGGCGTCCGACATCATACTTTTTTCAGCAGAGTGTGAACTCGCGTATACAAACTTTCGTATTGCTGAAGGGAGGGCAAAGGATACGCAGTCGCTTCTTCCATCGGAGTTTCCATTCTCTCATCGAAACTGCCACTTTCTTTTATAGCATCCCCCATCCACTCTAGATGAAGGAGAAAGAAGGAATACCCCCATCCACTTTGTTCTCCGTGGAGCTCTTTCGACAAAGAGCGCCGCGGGGGCGATATACGTACCTATATGCCATGAGGATAAGACAAGAAGGAAGAAGAGTGACGTGGGGTAAAAGGTTCGAGATTTCGCGGACAGAAACAAACAATCGTAAAGGAGCCGAAAATATCCTGAAAGGACACGAAAAGGACGTCTCGTATAGCGCGTAAAGACCTATAGATATGTATGTTTGTCGTATACTCGTGATGTGTCTCGGGCTTACCATATTTTCTTCGACAAATCTGAAATCGAACAGCTTCTTGCTGAAAATCTGATTTGACATCACGTAGTAGAACTTAACTTTCAACATTTAATATTTTGCTAATGGAGCTTCGAAAATTCCAAAGACGTTTAAAGAAATTCCATCTAAACTTTGAAGAAAATAAAAGATTTTGTTATCTTGGTCTCCTGAAATTTGACTTCTTTCATATTTCTTAGTCATTCATACGGAAGCGAGTGGCATTTCTCCGAGCTTGACTCCTTGTTGTCTATAATGCAAAGTGTATCTCACATATGGGACACCCTATGCAGAGGAATTCACGATACTTCGATGTCAGCGGTTTGTTGCTCGAGGGATCGAAGATGGTCATGTTGGTTATGAAGGTAGAGGGAAGACACATGTGTGACGAGAAAGAAGGAACATACAAAAGAGAAAAGGTCGACGCTTGGATACATATTTTATAGGGCAATCACCGCCGACCCTTATCTATGGTTTGCTCGGTTATCTGCTTTCTTGCTTTAGCGCTTTTCGTGCGTCTTTACTTATCTTCCCTTCCCATGAGACTCTTCGAACGAAACGACTGACCCTCGTCAAGTGGCTCGAAAAGATTTCCGCGTTTACTAATGAACGATAGCGTTCCTTTGAATGTTGTTTAGCTTACGTTTTGATAAATCATTCGCGTTATTTCTCATGTCTAGACTTCTAACTTCAACATTTTTTATAATGATTAATGTAAGATATTTTATCAGTTTTTATAAATATATATAATAGAGTGGTGAATCTATGTTTTATTATGAGATAATTTATAAGAAGTATTTATAAGATGAACTTAGAATAAAAAAAGATACATATGTTTATTCTTTTAATTACAGCTGAAAGAAGAATGAATCCTTTAAATGCTTTGAATAATTTCTAGGAAAATATAAATAAAAATGTTTCTGTGAAAAAAAATTATAAATGTGTTAAAAATATTATGATACACATCTTGATAAAGATGCTGTTAATCTTTCGAATATTTAAAGAGAGTTTAATGATTAAATAAATTTTTTTTTTCTTTAATCGGTTAAATTTCATAAAAAATTAAATTTTTATTACAATCTCTTTTGTAGAATATTTTTGTTTTGACATATTTTCGCGATGAAAAATTCATGAGAGCATGTTGTCATGTAATATTTTAAGCTTAATAGCTGTTAAACGAAATAACAAATTATGAATTTACATTACACTTTAAATATGCATAAACAAATAATTACATATACACATGTTGTACAATATATGATATAAAAAAAATATTTAAAAAATATAAAAAATGATATAAATCTTGAAAATCGGGTGTGATAACAGAAAACGCGGTAGCACCTATAGAAGCGGTGATGGAATATTTGCGAGCCATACCACAATTCGCAGCCGCGATATTTCGAACGTGCAAGAGTTTTTAGCGATACTCTATTGAATTCGTGTAGCGCACTTTATACGAATATGTTTGATTTCCTACCCTTGCCGCGTTTGAAAACTTCGCTCGGGAATGTTTGAATGGACCGTAAACGAGAACGATTCCACGGTCTACCGTGTGAAACTCGGAAAAAAGCCGGCACCGCCTGTCGAATTGACAGAATATGGCGAGAGAAGCAAAAGATTAAACGCGAGAGGACGAAAAAGAGGGAATCCACAATCGTCGTTTGGCTGGTCAATCCGTGGCAAACATTTTTTGATACTCGAACAACTGTGGTTAATAGTATTGCAATGCATTATATACATAGTGAGAAAAATATATAACAAAGAAATAAATTCCTCTAAAAATAATTGTTTTCTCAGATCCTTTACGATGTTATAGGTATACCATGTAACAATGATTTCTGCAATATGAGATCGATTGGAAATAGTTCATTTTTGAGATAAAGGAAAAAGGCGTAAACAAGAAATGTAGAAATAATATAGGAAAGTGTTAGTATGTATGCGCAAACTAGAGCAGGTTTCGCTCGCGGGTCAGTCTGCTTCATCGAATCTACATCCCCTGAGGCACTAAGAATATTGCATCTCTTTGTCGATGCACAATCGTCTTTGTGCGAGCGCTTCTTCCTCTCCCATTCTTCTTCCTAGCTTTCTTCCCTTAGATCTCACAAAAAGTCGAAGAGGCATATCGCGTAACTTGAAAATCGTAAAGCATTATTGAAATTATGCAATCATCGATTTCTAAGAGTTTCTCATATTATCCGATTTTTGTGGAATTTTAAATATAATAGTTTATAAACGTTGAAGTTGCAAAAACTTTGTTACATTCGTACACATTTTATTTTAGCATTGTATATTACTCTTATTATTTTTCTGAATTACATAATTGTTGTATGCATTCTTTAAGAAATATTATCTTTAGATGATTATATAACAATTGCTATTAGTGATTGTTTAAGTACTTCGTGAAGGAGAAGGCTTTGCATGTTTCCTTTGGCAAACGAAAGTCGATTAGATCTGCGCTTTATGCGCAATCTAGAACGGTTCGTGAAAGCACAAACACACACACAACGTCGAACGAGGCTCACGTCTTCGACATGCGCGGTGAAATTAATTCGGCACCTCTCACCGAGTACTTAGACAGTGGAATTAACGAAGCTTGTATGGATCAGCCAACTCAAACGCAATTAACTCGGTAATTGTTTTCCGTAAACAATTCTGAAATTACCTGCTTTGCTTTTCAATGTAGTCGTGCCATCAGTATGATTTGACGTGACTTTTGTCTCTGACATACATTACAATTATGACGTAAGAAATATTTACTACAAAAACAGTATTACTTTCCATTATACACGCATATTATTATTTTTTTTTTTTACCGAAACACAAAGAAACGTAATTGCTGTTAAACGAATTTATTAGTATAAGAAATCATCAGTTGCACTTGTTCAAAAGATTAAAGGCTGAAGAGAAGCGTTTTCTTTTTCTGCTGTATTTTACCGTCGGTAAGAAATGCACACGAGGGTGATGAAAAGACGGTAATGATGTATATCTGGTTTGGTAGCCGTGTACGATTAAATGACCGAGAATATCAAGCGGTGCAAAAAGCTGCGGTGGATTTATAATTTCGTTGGCAAGCGTAGCTAGGGCGGAAGCTGGCGCAAAAAGTCCGATGTAATTTCCGCTAAAGTAACTGCAAAGTTCGCAAACGTCGTACTGTCTCTTAGGAATTTTATGTTCGACTTATTACATCTTGGACGTTTTCGCTCATGAGAGGCGCGGTACTGAATACGGCGTTTTTATGTAAATCACCGCGACCGAGATAGAAAACTTGCGGTTTGGTGTACATTGCGAAGGTATGCGATCGATAAATCGACGCTGTGCATGCACAAATAAAAGTCGCGTTCATTAAGATGTGACAGTTCGTAAAGCATAGCATCCGTAAAGCATAGCAAGTGCAAATAAGCAGTAATTTTACCGCGAGATATTTTTCCTATATTTTTCCATAATGTATGCGATGTCGTAAAGCCGTTTCTCTTGAATCATGAATATAAGGATTTAAAATAAAGAATTGATAGTTTGGAATAAAATAAACGTTTAAAAATTTGTGGAAAGAGGATTATAGTGGATTTAATTTTATTCAGTATTATAAATAAAGTCAATTTTATTTTTTAACTAGTTTCTAGCTGAATAGAATAAGAATTTAATCTGACTCTAAATTATCAAAACAAATATCAAAAGTTGTGAAGGTGCGAGTAGTATATACAATACATATATGAAGGTATTGAATTAAATTTTAGATAAAATTGAAATAGCATTTGAAATTTAACAAATAGCAGGGTTTGGAAATAACTCGTTGCTTGTGACAAAGTTAGAGTTAGGATTTATTTTTTATTTTTTAGTTAACTTATAGGCTTAATCTGATGTTTTATTCAATAGATTTCATCTATGACGATGTGGATAAAACATCAGGTTAAGCTAACCATAAGTTAACGAAATAGTGGAAAATTAGATCTTTACTTTTTCAGTAAATGCAACTTAGCTTCGTTCCTTTTTGCTATTTATAACTGCTACTTATAACTGCTATCTATAACCATATCTATTAATTCAATAGTTACTTTTATTGTTACTTTATTTCGAACTTATTCGTCAAAATATAGGCTGACTAAAATAAAGTATTTATAAGTTGGTAGTGAATTATTATATAACCATCACACTCTGTAAATGTATTAAAAATTAAGATTCTTTTAATATGTAATCGCATTTTAATATTGATGCCGTGTAATTTTGATTCCCAACGTATATGTTAATTTATTATAAATATTAAATTTATTATGAAACGTATATGTTAAATATTATAAATAATATAGCTTATAATCGAATGTTTAACATAATGAGTAAAATAATTTAGTATTGTTAGAAAAGTATGAAATTTTTATTCATATTTAAAATAGTAACGCGAAAAATTACAGAAATTTAACAGAAAGGCAACTGAAAAATAACGACTGGTTACTTTTTAATAAATAACTATAACTGTAGTATGTCTTTAAAATTGTTATTTCTTTTTTAGTTATTTTTTTAAGAGAAAAGAACTGTATAAACTGTAATTAAAATTAGTTCTACAAAATAACTTTCCTAATTCCTGAAAAATGGTTATGCATAAATATATATATTTTTATATATCATAATTTATTTGGATGAGAAAAATGTCACGCGATCGATATTCAGTTGTGAGATAGACACATCTGCAATGGATGCATACATATAAATAAGTATAATCTCTTGGTAACTATGGAAGGATATGTGGGATTTTCTTAGAGCTACTTTCAAGTCGGCGTTAATCCGCCCTTGCAGGAATAAAAAGCTTGGAAGCTGCTTCCGTCTTACGTTAGAATTTCTTCTTTCTCAGACTAGTGAATCACCTCGACGAAGATTCCGAGGGTGGTCTCCGCCCGTTGATGATAAGCGGCCTCTTTCCTGCGTCGCGGCTTCGCGACCGTTCCTTTACACAGCACGACGCAATGCGCTGCCAGGTGGTGACCATGTAAAATGCATGAGGGTCGTGTACGGCGTGTATACGAGCGCCGCCGGCTGGTAACCAAGCCCCTTTCCCCTCCTTGAATGTGGGAATTAAAACGCAATTTCCTGCACAAAGCGGGACAGTTTATGCTGGGCCCTTCTTTCTCTCTCAGTCCTCTTTTCTTTCCGCCTTCCTCATCCACCGCTTCTTCCACTTCACCACCGCCATCTCTCCAGAGCGGTGTCTGCTTAATGAAGCTTTCCCGCGAGGGCTCTCCTTCTTTTTGCTCGGCCGCAACGCATTACACGCCGCTTGCAAGCAGCGCGTTGTTCCGTCGCGAGCTCTGCGTTGTTCCCCGTTCCGCTTCTGTTTCTACTTACTCGCCTTGTCTTTTTCACGACAGTCGTGACCAACCTTTCCAACACTTTTCGTCGACTCTCTTAGTCGCACTTCCGTTTCTGCGGTCGTTTACATGAAAGTCGCCTTGGTATCACTTCGAGTGGTTAAAGGACGTTTCTAGGCGGACCATGTACGACCCTCGAGAAGATTTTCTCCTTTTTCAACGAGTTTCAACACGCCTAACATGCCTGTTAGTTTGATAGTTATTTCGTGACTTTTTAAAGGCGTCCTAAAAGACGAGAGATTGCATGCATTTTTGTAAAGTGTTTTGTATAAAGCAATTCCAACGAAGTTGTTCATATTTTATATTTTAGTTCATATTTTAGTAATTTATGAAATTATTATCATTTGTTTTTATTTGTTACTGATTTATTAGTTTTCTGGATCTGAACTTGTATTATAACTTTCAGTGTTCTTTTCATTATATTATTAACGCAACTTGACTTCTCTCGCATTTGTGAATAAAAGTATTTTAGATGCATATGGAGAGCATATTCGCTTTGAGCATTCGCTTATACACAGGAATGTGTAGTACATTTTATTCATACCAAATTTAAACATAAACTTCTCATCTGAACACACATCTTGATGATAAGGTAAAACCTGGGACTGTGAATAAACTTAGCTTTCTTATTCATATAAAACGGAGTTTATACTCGCCATTTCCTGAATATGAGTTTATACTCCACTTTCTTCATATAGTTCGTTGTCTCGCTTCTGTCTCATCCCATTTCATCATACGAGCGTCCTAAGTCTGCGAGTGCAAACCTCCAACGTGTTAGAGGGATGTGCTAGAAGCGAAGTCAAGAGGCGACCAACGGTGCTCTCGAGGAAAATCGAGTGAGAATGAGGCGTGTGCGTGTGTGTGTGTGTGTGTGTGTGTGTGTGTGTGTATGAAGTCGAGTGAACGGAAGGGAGGATTTCGAGATGGAAGTAAACTCGGTTAAGGGGTCGCTCGCCCCCTGCGGCCCTCTGCGTGGGTGCCGTGGCCCGAAAGAATTGCTGGTAGTTGCCTGTGCAGTGGATGAATGCGATTTTCCAAAGAATTCAACCGTTTACGTTTCTTTCTCTCACTCTCTGTCTATCTTTCTCCTTCTTTTCTTTCGAGTATAAAACTGCATTCACGCAACTACACACGGGAACAGGTGTACAGGGTGCTTTCGACGGATTGTCGTCGTAAAGCGTGACAAAGTTGGCGCGTACGAAAGGAAAGCGTATGCCATAAACTGCTTCTTAGTTACGAATAGTAGAATTTTATGTTGTACAATACTTTGTCTTTTAATCCGCTTTCTATAACTAATAAAGAATTACAATATAATCTTTAGCGAGAGATGTTGAAATTAATTTCTGAAAAGTAGAAACGCGTCGTATTATTTTCTAGTATTTATTAAATACTATATGTAGGCGATATTAGAAAACACATGTATGCTTAGAATATAATGAGAAAAACAGAAATAATAATATTTATAATAAGTTCTACTGCTCATTCGGAGATTTTGTTGATTCTTCACATTGTTGTCAAAATGGCGTCAAAAGAGCTCGGTGACACCTTTAAAAGTCACGTTTTGCTTCCATTCCAATGTATTGTATGTCAACGCCAGCTTTTGAAAGAAGACGTTTCAAAATGCATACATGTATCATATGCAACGACGTGCGACTAAACCTGCGATGGTGGTTTTGTCCGCAAACTCATGTGACGTTGTCGCACAGCATAGTTGCTCGATTACGCTAGATGCATCTTGTATATGTGTGTGCGCATACACACGTGTACACACAATAGAATGTACCGTACGTGCCGTTGGTGCTAGCGGCTCTTCGCGCGTATGTTGTAAAAGCGTAAGGGGACGTAAATCTCGCGTCGACATAAATTCCTTTATCGCAGCCCGTCTTGCAGCGCGAGAGCGCGGCCAGTTTCTTACTTTTCCCCTTACTGCGAGTCTCTATAGGGTTCTTACTATCCTCGGCGACATGCGTTCCGGGATAACGGAGGCTCCGGAGCTCCGCCGTGGCGAGCTACGCCACCGCCCTTAGCAAATATTAGTTGTAAAATAAATCTGGCGAAGTTGGAACCGTGCCCCGAACGATAATCCCTTGTTTACTGCGGGGAATAGAGGTTCCAGTTAACAAAACGACGCGTAAAAATATCGCATTGTCTTCGATCCTATAAAGATCGTGCTCCAATTTTGCAGTTTCCGCGGTGTTTGTTGCGTTGAATACATCCGCGGTACGATACATAGCGCGATTCTCGCGTGAGAAAAATTAGAGCGTACCTGATATAAGTTTATTAAACTCTATCCATCATCTTGTACTAAGACAGATTTTATATTAAAATTACGACAAGAGGTCTAAGTGTGATTAATATCCCTAATTACGTTATACGTTTTCGCATCTTGGATGTCATTTAATCGAAAGTCAGTATCAATTTACCGCAAACTCTGTAAATTAAATCTCGAGAAAAGGATACGAAAAAAAGCCAAACGTTTTTTTTTTTTTTTCGAATTATATTTAAAATTTTCTCGATTCGTGTTACTAATGTTGATTATATGCAGAATTGGCGCATCGTCCAAGTAATGACTACATTATTCTTACATTTACATAAGTCGCTAGTATTAAAAAGAAAATAATAAGAAAAATTTCTCTTATTTAAAAGAATGCTAAAATATAGAGGAAAGAGAGCAAAAAGATCATGGCTTTCGTCAAAGTAATCAATAATCAAACGAATGTTTCTCCCATACTTATCTCTCCGACCTTCGTATTATCTATAGAAATAGAAAGACACGGATAGGGGTTGGCTTCGGAATAGGTGCGGGATACACGTCGCGCCAATTAGCAGTTCGCGAATGTCGCTCGAGCGGCAATCGAGACAACGGAATAAGAGGAAACCAATTATCTACCCGAGCGAGTGGCTGGTCGCCAACGCAGTTGTTTCCTAATTGCGCCAACGTCCGGCCATTGCGCTACGCTCCGTACACACCCCTACGGAAGCGGCACCCTTCGATCGAGCAGGGTAAACTTTACCCGAATTTGCGTTCGCCCAACGCGTGACGGCAGCTTTTCACAGTTTACGTGATAGGAATTCCATTCTGAAAACGTGTTTTGCGTGAGTAAGTTCCATATCTCCGCTTGGAAAGTGCGTTTATATAATACTTTGTTAAACGAGGAATTTAATCGTACATACTGATACTGACAAGAATCACGTTTCTTATGTGTTTCATAATATTTTTTATTAAAACTGTTAAACTGTTTTCATTTTTACGTGTATATTTTATTAAAACTTATACTGCAATATATACATCTTATTCTTCTTTTAACATATAAAATTATTTATCTTATAATAAAATATACGATATAGAAAATGGCTTGAGTAATACAAATTAAATAAAAAAATATTGAAAAAGGCTACGAGCCGAAAACAATAGTTTGTGGCTCGTAGCTCTTCTCAACATACTTTTATTTAATTTAATAATGTTAAAAAATGTAGTTATTATCAGCGGATATAATTATTGAAAGATTGGAACTCAAGTCTTTAGGCTATTTTGTGTGAACCATGCGAGCAATTTCTATGGAATTTTAGTACCGCCTTAGCGTTTTTCATTTAGCTGCTTACCTAAGAATAATTATAACATTAAAAAGGTAACAAGATTTTCTATATAACGCATTGTTCTAATTTCTATTTTTTTTTTTTATCAAAGTTTTCTTCTTTTCTCTCTTGTATTTGTTTCTAGAGAACAGATTATTTAAGAGGAAAAAATGTGTCTGCTATTTTATAGTTAATAATATTTGAAATAAAAATTTTTTATATTATGGAAATATTTTCTAAAAATAATTTTTTACCAGATTTCAAAAGAAATTTTTCAAATATCATATAATATTAAAAATTATGAATATGTCAAATGTATTAGTTACTTTTTACCAGCCGTGTTTTGTAAATTGCATTTTTTTATACCGTGTGCTTATTTTCTACTTTTTTCAATTCTTTTCTAATAAATATTAATGATGGTATCAAAATATTTTTTATTTTCTCCAAGCTTTCAGGAAAAATATACAAAATTACTGAAAAAACAGGTGTTTTTAGTAAATTAGTGACACCATTACGGTACATGAATTAAGATTGCTAATGATACGAGTATAAAGCATTGATTAATTCGGTGCATTCATCCAATTTTTTAAATTATTAATGTAAAGCCTCTATGGAACTCCGAACGCAATTGGAACAAATGCGTACAACAATTAGTAAATTAAAAAGTGTCTATAAAAACACGAATGTCCACCTTGTCTCTGCAATATCAAATTGCAGCTGGATAAAATGTAACTTAAAAGTCGTCTGGAAAATTTCGTCTTCGTCCAGGTACAGATAACAAGCGTCCAACGCTATACCGTGTCGAAGAAGATGCCGTGTAGCTACCATAGTGATAGAAGGAAAACGACGAGAGAAAGCGATAACGCGATTCACCGTTCTTATAACAAAGAGCGGCTTCTTCCAGCCAGTGCACATAGCGTCGGGACTGCACATATACCTACATATATCAACGCGAGCCACGTGTGTCCAGCGGGTAGATACGTACATAACGTGAATGCCATACGCCCTCGCAATATGTTGGTGGATGATGATATAAGGATGGACGAGCAAAGAAAGCGAGGGACAGACGAGAGCGAGCGAGAGAGTTCTCGCTCCAAGATCGAACTATGGCCTACCTTCCCTCTGACAATGGTGCGCGTAAAACAGGTTGGACGAGAAACGGCGTCTCGTTGATACAGGCCAGAGAAACGAATTTATGAGAGTTACCGAGGATAAGAATAAGGGAAGGCGGCCACCTTGCCTTTACGTCTCCGTTTTACTATCCTACGATTTGCATAAGGTGTGCCCGACTGCTTTTTCCTTCTTTCAATTTTCCTTATATCTGCAATCCGCTATCGTTCGGCAAAATGTCCCTGTTGGTGTCTCTATGTATTACACGTTACGTTAAACATTTACGGAAAACGATAGTACAGTGCGAATTTCGCCTTCTCACACGAGAAGTAGGAATATTAGATAAAAGTTTCAAGAAAATTAGTTGGAGAACGTTTGAATGATAAAGTCAAGTGCTTATTTGAGTCCGTTAAAGTAATCATGTTACATTGCTTCTTAAAAAAGCTTAATTAAAATTTAATTAGCGTCAAATTTTATTTAAAATATGTACCAACGATTAAATATAAGCATACCTAAGATATAACCTCATTTTAACTGAAAGAATTATTTTTATTTGAAAGAGTTTTATTTAGAGGTATCTCCTTATTAAGCTTTATATACAGGTTCCCTGCCTCTAGAGATATTAAGGAAGTTTATCTTCCTAAAAGTGTTAATTAAGATTAATCGATCGGTACACAAGACGTTTTCTTATATGTGCTTTGCTCACGATGCTATCATGGTTAATCAAAGTGTGATAATTAAGTGTTCAGCAGGGAAAATAATTTTATACACGCAACATACATACGCACGCTTACCTATTACATAAAATGAAATTATTATCTTATTGGGCTTCATCGAACCTTCGGAGCCTTTAATATCGCACATTCCAGTTGCGCCTGATGCACCTGATGCTGACACACTTATGAGCAGCATTCTTTCTCGTCCTTGTACCTTTCGCCTTCGTTTCACGTCGAGCATGTTCTCAGTATTGCACCGTGCGTCTGACCTGATTCGCCGAATTCCTCTGAAACGCTCGACTTACGTCTGACATAGATTTCGTTTTACTACTGCACTTCGTGATCTCTCATATACATATTTGACTCTTTGCAAGATTACGGTAAGCGTCGTCATACAAATCGTGCATATAACTTTTTATTATACATTCTACGACGAATACATTAAAATTGCTGGATTTTTAATTACATCAAATAAATAGTAACTGAAATGTGGAATATTCTTCTTTAAAAGCTCGACAGTTTTGAAGTAATCTCATGCGTTTGAGTCGTGTATCTACTAATGTACAAAAATTTAATATTACATTTTTTTTTTACAAATATCGGTGTTATCAACTCTATTGTTGTACCAAGAAGTTAGTTATCCTTACAAAATCCCGTTTATATGGAAGGATATCGATTTATACTCAAACAAAGAGTGTTTACCGGAATATGCGCAGTAGTTAAGCAATATCCGTAGCCTAGTTTAGATACACCGTAAAAGTTGGCGCAATCAACGCAGACATTTTCGTGAAAGCCAAGTGCGCGCTTGTTTGTTCAGGACTTCGCACGTTGGGAAGAAAAAGGCGCGTTTCAGGACGATCAACGGCGCGCTGGAAGTAATTCGAAGAACGGCAACGTTAACTTCGGGCGCGACTTTGAGCGAGATCAAGCGCGCTGTCGAGTATTAATCATGCGTAATCTCGCAGAGTTGGTGCGACTGAACCTCGATCTGGTTCCAATTAAAGGGCCGCGGGAAGCCCTCCGAAGCAAATTGGTACCGGGTGCATCCCCGGTTCGTTGACTTTAATTTCGACATCGGAGCACCTCCCGTGGCTCTCTCATCCTCTTTCATCTCGACGTCCTCGGTCCCCGCACTCTCCGCGTCACCGTCCTTTTTCTCGCTTTATCTCGCGTTCCTACAGTTACGGACGAGTCGGCGACCGCGCCCGGAATCGACGACGTTTACGGAAGGACGCCTGTAATTGGATGGTCCCGCTTTATTGACGGTAGAATTAGCCGCCTCGAACGTGCTCCTCGAAGCACGAGACGCTCGGTGCGGCATTCCGGCCGCGATCCCGATTTCCGGCGAATTTCCGAGGACGTTGCGACTGCCATTTTGGAATTTACGCGTGATGGATCTGTCAGAATCTGTTGCCACGTGTCCGTTTATCGCGATGATAGCTCTCTCGTCGAAAACACTTCTTGAAAATTTTCTGTAATAAAACATATTGCGTATTAAATACTGCATTTTTACGATTTTAAAGCAGATGTGCCATGCATGCGAGACACTAAGGTGTTTCTTCGACATCGAGAAGAATTTTCCTTTCTATTTTGAAATTTGCGTTCGGAGAAATATTCCACGTTGATGTCATAAAGAGTAAAACAATTACTCTGCATATATGTAATTTATAGAAAACTGATACTTTTAATCGCGTTATTTCTAAATTTTATCGAAATGAAGCGCAGTGTGATCTCTTCTTCATATTTAATACCCAATTGTCATTTTCTTTTTATTAAAATCGTATATTTTGTTATATATATATATTTATCTTATGATACACATTTAATTGACATCCATTGAAATTCCTTTCCTGGCCAAGCAGAATACGTATAGAAAAGAGAAGCTGGACAAACTATATTCGTAGACTCCTTGCATACTCAGCCTCGATGCTCGAGTATGGTAATATCCGGTGGCACCTGATGGAAGTTCCTGTTTTTCCGAAGTCGCGCTCTATTAAAGTTTTCCTGCCTGCGCCTGTATGTCGGGAACGGGAGTGAGTTCCTGGAGTATCCGCGGACCACAGAGTCGGACGGAATGCGGCAGGGTGAGCGAGACAGAAACAGAGAGCGCGCAGAACCGGATTGTAAATTAGAATCCCCATAAAGCGTAAACCAGAACGCGGTACGGGGGTTGCAAATGGCGCCGGAGTCTCAGGGGTGGTTTACGTTACGATGGGTGCGAGTGGGAGCGTCGGCAGCATACAAACGTAGCCGGATAGATGGGTTGTTCTCCCTCCCTCCCTCTCTCTCTCTCTCTCTCTCTCTCTAACAGTGCAGATTGTTAGTAGACATTCGGAACTTCTTACTGGCGGGTATTACTTCGCCTTCGAACTTTTGTCAATGCTTTCAAGCGGTCTAGCATTCACCGTTTCGCTCTTTTCTTCCGATTTCCCGCGACATGCGGCTTCCCTCTTATTTCTAAGACCATGTAACGATCGCGTATCGACTCCCTTACACGGACGCGTGCGCGCAGAATCGACGAATCCTGCGAAGTCCGCACATTTCTTCCGACTTCGTTCGTCATTTCCGTGGACTTCTTTCCTTCCTGTGTGGATTTTTCTTCCTCCACGGTTTCGGATCGTCGGCTTCCGGCCCCTATCTCGCGGCTGGGAATTTCTATTCAACTGCATAGGAGAAATACGTAGGATCGACGGGAATTTAATTAGTCGAGAAAGGACGACGGCATTGAAAGATTTCGACCGCGCACGCCAACGTGTATGTGCGCACACCCAAGCATGTGTGCGAGGGAAAGATGTTCCTCTCGAGAACAGACTACGAGGGTCGTAGGCTCGAGCGAAGCGCGATAAAAAGAAGCCCGGTGTCATTCTTTTTTTTATGCGGAACTCGATAAAAAGCGGAAACGCAGTTCTCGTCGCAGGATAGTGGAACGTGGATCAACGATATGAGCTCTCGAGCCTCTTCATGTGCGATAAAATAAAGTACGGCATAGTCGCTCGATTTGTAACGTTACGGGTGTAAAATTACAGGCCGTGTCATGACAGAGGATAGTCGCCTTTTATGAATAATAATGCGAAGTGCCAGTTATAACATACGTGATAGTTTCGGAACGAAGAAGTGCTAGGTCGATCTCCGGTTGTTTCAGGATTTGAACTTTATTCAACTTATCCGTTTACAGTATATATCATAAAAAGAAAGATAGGAAAAACCTGTCAATCTATAAAATAACCGATGAATATTTTTATAAAAATTGTTTTTCCCGCATTGTTACTTGTAACATCAAGCGCGTTTCAAAATTTTAATTAAGTTACAGTATTATTGTTTTCTGAGGCCTTTTTTTTACAAACAGTTTGTACTTTCTTTAAAATTCATCAATAGTATTTATGTTAAATTTTACACAAGGTAAACTTTTTGAAACAGTTATGGAACAAAAATTATATTATTATAGCGTTGCTATAACTTGGCAGTATATATTTTGCTTCGTATACAAGGATTGATATATCGAATAGTCAAGACCATTGTTAATCCTACTGTATAATACATGGAATGGCGGATGAACGGCCTCCAAGCCGGGTCGCAGTTATACCACAATGCAACTTCCGTTTGTCGCGAACCATCAATATATAAAGCTCATTGAATCACGCTCACCATTTCGAGATTGCAGTATTTACCCAACAATACAAAGGCTGCTTTAATCCGCGCCGTCACTTGCGCCCAAATTATGCCATTAACTCTCAAGCCAGTCATATTCCTGAAAAATCCCGCAATAGAGGAATAAAAAATTAAAGTCAATATAATTTATTCATTATATTCTTGCTACTTCCTTTTTTCAATAGGATAATTATGAACTATTAATTACAAAGTTTTTGATAAGATTGTATGAAATAAATCTTTGGCTAGCAACGAGTAAGAGTTTCGTAATACAAAAGAAGTTTCAGTAATAATAGGATTTTAGCTTCTTTTCTGTCATAGCTCTTTGAATTTTTTAAATCTTAACGTTTGCTGTTTTAATTAATCGTTTTGTAGAAAACGTTTCTTAGTAAAAATTAATAAATTTGAGTAATTTGGAAATTCATAGATATTGTGAATAAACATTTTTACATATATAATGATC
The DNA here is from genome assembly GCF_001594065.2 of Cyphomyrmex costatus. NCBI lineage: Eukaryota > Metazoa > Arthropoda > Insecta > Hymenoptera > Formicidae > Cyphomyrmex > Cyphomyrmex costatus. The sequence continues at coordinate 2,142,283 of NW_017276922.1, forward strand.
TATTTCGATATAATATTGTTATTATTATCAAACGTTAAATTTATGCTGCCATCAGTTTCATCGATACATACGACGCTCGCGGCGCGTCTTGCCGTGCAATTCATCTGTTTCCGACGCGCACAGGCCGATATAGATGCCATTAGACGACGATGCGTGATGCTATCGGCCATGTAAACACGCGTGTGCGCACGTCGACGTGAGTTATGCTCAATAAATCTTCGCCGAGGACCCGTTGATTCGGGTTTTCTTCGGGACGGCCTCGCCATTTTCTGGTCGACCACTTAAGGATTTACGACCGTTCGGATTTGCGCGCGAGATATTTATGCTCTTGTCGGGCTGTCGCGGTTAGCTGCGCCGACAGCGCGCGCGCCGATGAGGCTCGATCGCGACAATTCGATCCGGCTTTATCCACGGTTAATTCCAGGAAGTCTACGCTGCCGGATTGTAATTGAATCGTCACGCATCGTGTAAGGCCATTGATTACTTCCCGCAGATCCCCGAATTACCGCGCACACCAACCTCGATCGTCGCGCGATGCCTGTCACTGCTATTAGTCGTAGCTGAATTTACATGGCTTCTACTTGACAGTAATCCCGAGAAAATAATCTGAAACAATTTAAATGAAAAAGTTTCGAGTCGTACAATAAAAATGAGGAAGAGATGAGATTTTAACATTTTTTCAACTCTTATAATATGTGATAAGATTGTAATTTTTTTTTAACAGTTGAAATTAAAAGATATCTAATTTTTAAAATAAAATAGATATGAAGAGAGAATAAATACTTTTTACAAAAGTTTCACCGCGCTGTCGTTATAATTGCAGGAACGCATCTGAATAATGAATAACAGATGCAATTACAACTCGTGACTAATATGAAAACATTTTCGTATATTCGAAGATATTAATGGCTCTTCGCGTTAGTTACGCATCGCGTATAACATGGTGCGAAATATCGATTATACACAAACATTTGTAAATTAAAGTAATATACTTGTGTGTGCTGCCCATGGCGGGAAAAATAGCGCGGCGCACGAAATGCGGAAGCCACTCGCGGCTTACATCGCGCCGTGCGCGTTTAATGCATACCGGAAAAATATGCGCGAGGTGCTTGTCGGTTTTTATTTCGCTGTTATGAAAATTGGATTCTACGGTGATATAGAACAGTATAATAACAATAAATAATGTGAATGCGCTGGATACAGTAAATAATTTATGTGGCTTATGAACTTTTGCAAGGAAACAATTTACGGTATCAAATCTAATCGCGATTATATGTATAGGTGTATAAAAATACTTGATGAAAACTAATATTCCTTATTCTAATGGTTGCTATACTTTACAATTCAGACCTGTCCAAAACTTAACTCGCGAGCTAAACGCTGCCACCTCTCCTTCATCTCGTTGAACAAGACATATAGAAAACATAAAAAAGGATAGACGGTAAAGCAGCCAATCACTGGGAAAAGTTTCAGTATTTATTCTTTTTGTTTCCTATCTATCTTATTCAACGAGATGATGGAGAGATGGGAGTGTTTAGCTCGCAAGCTAAGTTTCGGACATGTTTTATATTGCAGAGCCTGTATGATGGTAATAAATAATTTATATCACGTGTGTGAGTATCATGCATGAATTATATATAAGTTATGAACCTTCGTAATATTACTTTATACTGGAAACTTTGTATTATTTTACGATTTATTGGATTATAACTTATATCACTTGTTGTGATTGAAAGTTAAATAACAGTACGTGTATATGTATACGTGTATCTTTCAGTTAAATATCGGTGAATCTGGAATTGACTATCGCGAGGTATCATGCCGTTATTAATAACATTTTTGTTTCAATCAAGCCAACGTAAATGACGTTGAAAAATACATCCGTTTCTTGTGGTGCAATAGATAGATAGAAAAACCTTCGCTTTATGATCTGCACACTCAATTAAATTTCGTAACAGTATTTCTCGATTTGTGCTGCATCGACGCACGTTACAAATGTCGCACGCAATATTAGAGTTACGAGTAATATCTGCTTTGATGCCACGTTTCTATGATCCCGTCGCCATTTTCCCTGCGCTCTTTATTGAAAGGATAAAATTCTCATATTGCTACGATGCGTCGTGATTGCCCGGCGTCATTTCATTTTTCCAATAAACTCTGCACAGCCAAGAGACGATCACTCGGTCTCTCGCCCTCTTTCTCTTTCATCTTTTTCCCTTTTTCACGTCGCTCTTGGATTATGGCGGGAAGAAAGAGGAGAAAAAGAACGACGGAAAGAGAGATGCACAAAGAGAGGCTAAGAGGACGGAAGGAAGGAAGGAAGGAAGGAAGCGAGCACGAAGAAGGAGTGCCTGGTGAAGTGTCTCGGGGTCGGGGAGCGATAAGCAGATTATCCATCATGGAGCCTGTCAGATCGTATAGAGAACCTGCCGCGGGTGAAGAACTTGCCTTCCATCCTACTAACTTGTCATAATATTAATGTTCCCGCGTCTAAGCCGGCTATTTATAGGATAATCTAGGGATACGAGAACCGTTCACCGGAGCATCCCGCAAAATTGTTTCGCCTCGCGTCACCCATCATAACCATCTGTCAGTTCCTCGCAATTTCTTCCATTTCGTTATTGTCGCAATGCGCTTCGTTCGTTCGTTCGTTCGCCATTCAACGGCTCTTTATAACGAGGCATCATTCATTGAGTCGTCGCGTCGTGACGTTACTTTGCGCATAATTTTACCGGCGTATGACGTCGTCGGTAAAATACCGATACGCGACACTCCTATACGTTTCTGAATGTAAATTGGGAGGATCAGATAATAAGAATAATGTGAGCTCTACTATTTCTTCTTCAGAAACGGAGACTGTGGGAGAGGATCCAATCGGTCGGGTGGAGAGGGAGGGGGGGGAGGGGGAGGGGGTGGTAGAGCGAACAGAAGAGTCGGAAAAGCAGGAACAAATTCGTCCGTGAGTTACTCGCCTTCCTGAATCCCCGCTGGCGGCGGGTACCAACCTACCTGCAATAATTTATTTCCCGTGGAATTCGTTGCATTCTAACGGGGTGATAAATTAAGAGAGATTCAATTGTTTCAAGCGAACGAGCCCGCGGGCGGTCGCCGTCGAGTCCGAGGACTCCGGAGGCAAGTAGGCAGACAGGTCGGCGAAGGGATAACAGGGAGAATCGGGCGCGGAATGATCATTTCTTCCTACTCTGTTCGCAAATTCGTCGAACGGTTTTACTCGCTCTCGAACGCAGATAAAGGCGGGAGGAGGGGGGGAGGGGGTGAGGGGGGAAGAGAGGGACGACTCCTTTTTTCCGTGTATAGCGTAACGTTGAAATTCTACGGCGAAGAGCGGCCATTGTGTCGGCCGATCGATATCGGCTTGTTACAGGAATCGTAATCCCATGCGCGCACGCGAAAAGACGCAACTTTTATTTTCAAATATAAAATAACACCATAATATCAGGCGGCGTGCAGGCAGCGAGGATAATAATCACCGCACGAGCGAGCGCGCACGAAAAGCCGCGGTAATGCGCGGGAAATATTATGGAAATATGGCACGTATTATTGGACGTATTTATCGACGTCCGCCGGCCGGCGAGCTGCCGATGGAAATCCGAAATGTCCGAAAATGCCTCTGATCCCGCGGAGGAACCTGATATCCGATGGATAGAACTATCCATATAATATTTACATATATATATATATATATATGTATTTTATAGATTAAATGCTTTTGCCGGACATTTCGGTTGACGTGGAATTTATGCGTGCAGCTGCCTCTGTCGAGCACGTACAAATATACATATAATCATCGGTACTTTTCACTTTGACATATTTGTATCGGCGTATTTTAATGTACATGTCAAATGCGATATATAAATGCGCTCGATCAAACAGTAGCATTTCATGGTGCGCAAATGAATGATACTACAAATAACATAACATTCCAGACTTTGTAGCAATCTGACGTACTGAATTTGTAAAACTAAATTTGTAGATCCTCACATGTTCCCGCAGGTAATTCTATTTCCCCCCCTTTTTTTTATTGGATTAACCTTTTTTCTGGATTTTTTGGTGCAAGCGAAATTTTACTCTCAAATTTTTCCGAAATACAGAAAGGTGAAATCTGGTATCCCCTCCTAAAATATCTTGTTAAAAAATTATTTAATAATGTAATAGAGAGATGTTGAAAAGTAATCCTGAAATTTTCCATATCTTTGAAAACTTAAAAACTTGGACTGAATGAAGGAAATAAAAATATGATTACAGACGAATGATTAAAAAACTTTTCTTAAAAGGAAAAGTGGAATTAGGGTGGAACTTTTTTAACAATATCTTTGAATGTTAATATATAATATTTCTTTAATTTGATTTCTCAAATTTTTTTATATATTTACATGACGTATCGTATGAAGAAAATATATCTGTAGGGATGGTTTTTTATAAGTATATCTCTAAAAAAGTGGAAGTTCTCTATTTTTTCAAAGTAAAACTTTATACATGAGGAAGAGCGATGTAGAGCTCTCTATAAATATAATCACGTCTCACCATGTCTAATTTATTACTTCCAGTTTAAACTTCTGGTTAACTTAAAATAGTTTCTTCCTTCTCCTTTTATACATAAATTGGTGTGTACCGAATTGTTATGTTATCTCTGAAATTATCTCTTAAAGTTATTTTATCAAGTTATCTATGACAAATTAATGCAAATCGTTATCTATCTAACTTACGAAAATAGATGCAGGTTGATCTCGATTACCACGATAGGAATTTATCATTCGACGTTGTGTCACGCCGCGAATAAAGCAATCGAAACGCGATGAGAGTTTGCGCCACAAAGTGGAAGTCCGGAGCCTTGAGGACTCGAGGAATTCTCAGTGTGGCGTCGAGAGCATTGGCGTTGGTGCTGTTTAATCGGGCTGGAAATCGTGTTAGACGATTGCGGGTGCTGCGCGCACCGCTGTGTCGCGCTTTGCATTCCCGATATAAATTGGGAGCAATTACGTCGTTTGAAGTGGGCCATTAAGCGCGGCAATACGGGCGAGAAGAAAATCGCCGTAAAAAGGACCGGCGAGGGCGAGAAAAGAGAACAGACACCTTCTCTCACCACTTTACGGAACACAAAGGATGGTAAATAAAGGATCTCGCAGAAAGGGGCGAGAACGAAAGTAGAGAACGGCACCATCACCTCGCATGTGTGACGTGCAACGTGCATGCACGTGTGTGCGTCTGCTTACAGGATGTTTCACACAAAATATTCGCGTATCTCTCTCCAGGTTTTTTTTATAATATCTTCTCAAACTTATTATTAAATTATTTTCCGTACCATTTAACAAATTTTATATCCATACAGTTTATTTGCTACAATACTAATATTGCAATTACTCAAGTATAATATGTCATTAAGAATTTTATTTCCGTCCAATATTATTTGAATATACACTTGAAATATTCTATAATATATAACACATATAGGTAGGTCAGCGAATACGTATGGAAATATATATCTCAAAGATCACTGAGAAAAATAAGTACGAGAAAGCATGAGTTTGCCTCCTTTCACGAATACCTGAAATCGTGTCGCGTCGCAACCACGAGGTCGAGAATGTGCCACGACTGTACAGGGTAGACTGGAATTTTCAATATTGTGCCGGGGGATTGCCCTGATTAATGAGACGATATGGCTTCCGGAGACGTTGTTTGGTGCTGCATGCGGTAGTGCTGCGTGTGCACAATGAAAGCGTGCGGAAAGACACCGTCCAAATACCCTTGAGATCGATTCGCATACCGCACGCGATCTTTCGCAAAATGTTTGAAGTCACAATTAAAGGGGAAAACGAGAGCAGCAGAAAGTGCAGGATGCAGGCTTAGGTTTCTTACAAAGAACTTTGAAATTATCCTTTTCTAGTCATTAACAAAAGCTGTTATTTTTTCCTCTCTTCCTCTTTTTCTACCGTTTTTTCATATTAATTAAAACTACGTTCATCATTGAAACACCGCACTAAATATTGTCAATTAAGTCCTTAATTTTATTTTTTTTTTATTTGCACATATTAATAAATTCTTTAGTTTTAATAATTTTTATCACAACGGAAAATTCTAAAAGTCTTTAGCAAAAGAACGTAAAGTGTTATAATACAACTGGTTTAATTTTTAGAATTTTTTTCGTGGAAAAATTTCTTTAAAAAGAAAGAAGGAACTGTTTTTAGCTATTATGCATATATACATTTCCGTAAATGTTACATGCACACGAAAATAGCAATTTTGCTGAAATATCTAAAAATATAATTAGATGCAGATCTGAAAATAATATTACTGGATTATTAAAATAATTATGTAGGGAATCTCAAGCATGATAAACAATAAATGTTGGAAAAAATTTTCACATTCTAGTGTAACCAGTTTGAATTTCTTTTTATATACATAATTACTTTAATAATCCAACAAAATTATTTTCAGATCTTTATTTAGCTAACTATGTCCTTTCCGTGTGAATATACAATAATATGTATTAATAGTATACGACTCTTTTGATGCACGCGTACAACAAATACATTCATCAATTTTATGTATTGCAACAATCCGGTATAATGTGGAGACCGGAATTTCATTTTTATCGTGAAACTCAGATGAATGCATTACTATGGCTGCGTTCGCTTTGGTCGCTCACACGCTCGTAATCATATTGTCTTTATCGTTCATTAAAGGCAAAACAAGAATACGAGTAGAAGCGTTGAAAGCGTCAAAAACTGAACGCACCCTTCATATAGAATTGTATTTTCGTCATAATATCAGAAGGATAAAACTGAAGATAATATCGATATATGTATTATTTGCTATAATATTGCTGTACAAAGGAAAACTGGTATATAGCGTTATTATGTGCATCACTTAGAGCGAATATCACGGTGCCACGAGTTTGTTCGAACGTCACGAACGAGCGAAATTATTACATTCGCGTCATGTAGTAAATTCTTTCGACACGTGTATATATGTATGTAGCAAATGTGTGCATTTCATGCATCATTTTATATTGCGATATTCTGACACAACATGATCCGGAATTGTATTCCCCTCGCAGAATTCCAGCGAGTGCGTTAAATTTCGCAACTGTATTTTAATTATTGTTTATGATAATAAATAATGAATCTTACAGTTGCATTACACATGGTAATAGACACATGACAATCCTGAAAAGTTAATATTTAGGAAATATATCGAGAAGAATTATCTCGATAATAAATGGTAAATATCGTTTACCATTAACAATGCCAATTTGTAATTTGTAAATAATTACCCGCCGGCGAATATGATGATCGAATGATTTATGCAGCGCGAGGACGCTCGTCGAAATCTGTGGTGTATCAATACTGATTGTTAATTCAACAAATAGCGCTAGGATAATAGAGATCCATTATACGGCGCAAATTCGCGATTTTGAAATATAGGCGAATATGCTCTCGTTTAATCTCGACCGTTCATTTTTTTATGACAAAGTTGAAACGAAAAGCGAATCGAAATGGATTGCCTTTGTGTCTGAACATAACGTAGCCTTGATGAAAGACCCACTTTTCGGCATTTTACAGGAGGAATCGGCTGACCTGACAAAATTGCTTCGATTACTGAAGAACCCAATATTGAACAATCTGACGTATTTTAACATTTAAACGTATCGGTAACTGGTACATGTGTTTGAAAAAGATCATACGAAAATTGATTATTGATTTATTAAATTATATAGATGTGAACTTTTTTCACAATACATTAAGTTATACGAACGAAAACGAAAAAAATCAATTGTCACGTTATAAAGTAACATCATTGAAGAAGAAGAAGAAAGTAACATCAGTGTAATTTATAATAATGATTAAAATACATTTTACAAATTATAAAATATTTGTTAGAGAAAAGAATTAATTAAACTTAAAAAAAATTGCTATACAAGTTTATGCACGAAATAGAGGATTGCAGATATTTTTACAGGTTTTACGAGAAGATGTGATTTTGAAAAACGTCTTAAAAGGGATAAGGCAAGAAGCTCCGGAATTTACCGTCCTCCCTCTCGTCTCGGACCGGGAATACCCATCCGTATCCCTGGCTAGGAATATCGGCGAACGATAAAAGAGGAGCTTTCCGCAAGAGAATTCTCCGATACGAATGCCTGTGGGAGAAAGAGAGTAGAGAAGCGCCCAGCCGCGCCTCGTTTAATTCGCAGCCAGTGGTGTTAGTGCGCGCGGCCAGGAACACGCCGAGAAGGCAACCTGTTAGGGCGAGATCCAAAGAGAGTATCGAGAAAAAGAGCAAAAGCAAGAGAGGGGAGGGGAGAGAGGGAGGGAGAGAAATATCCGCGATCTGTGAGATTGATTCGTGATAAATTCGAAGGGTGTAATGTTGTTTACATCGACGTAACTGGCCGATATTTCTCTCGATATCTTTCTTCTTCCTTTCTTTCATCCACGTCAAAATCCAACGTTTCCGTTAATTCATTACACCTGGTGTTGTTGCGTTTGGTGGAACTTGGATGGCGATATATTATATATTCTTCATAAAATTAGATTACCTGATAACTACAATAAAAATAATAAAATTATTATAGAGGAGGTGCAACATTAGCTCATTTTCACTTGCTCATATATTTTGCGAAACTGTTGAAAAATTATCTTTAAATTCAAATTTAAATTTGAAATGTATGATAAGTTAATATGGTATTTAAATTACGACGAAATAAAACAAGTCAGCTATATAATAAGATATTTTATATTATTTTGACAGTAATGTTTATTTTAAAAGCAAAAAGATATCAGTATAATCAATCGCAATCGTGCAAAATAATATTTATATTACATGTTTTTTATATTAATTTATATTTTTACTTCGTTTCTGTAATAAACATGTTAATGATGAAAATTCTGCTTCTTATATTGTTTATAATAATTAAATTTAAATTCAGTGTTGTATTTCAATCAAATAAGAATATACGAAAATATCGTATTTTAATCTGTGATATCTTTATTATACAAGTGAATTATTAGAATAAAATTTTAATATGAAGAATTATTAATTTCTATTCATATTGATATAATTTGCATTAAATTTTACATTAATAATGATCAATTATTGACTTGAAAAATGACTCTAATTACTTCGAACTTTAATTTTCATGATTCTAAACAAAATGAATTTTATCTGTGAAAATCTCTGATTTTTAATCATGACGTATTGTGCACAATCATATAATTGAATTGCTTTTGATTTGTCTACCGCATCTATTAAACAATAATCTAAACGACAATTTATTTGTTTTCTATACTTTTCTAATAACAATTTTCTTAGAAGGCCTTCTACACATTGCTTTCTTTAGAGGTTTCTCAAAGCTCTAAGCTCATTGCTAGTATTGAATATCAGTCCGACACCGTGTATATTCAACGCGTTGTACGCTCTTATTTCTGGCGTCGAGTTGTGTGCACTTTTTAGGATTCAGCCCCGCGTTCGCGTCGCGTCGCGTCGCGTCGACTCGTGCGCCAATTATATCCGGTTCATCGAGAGTAATTCCGGCCGCAGCCCCGTGCGCACGTATGCTCGCGCGAGCGAGCGCGCGTTCGTGCGCGGGTAATACCGTCACGTATTACTGTATGTACGGACGGAGTTGCCCGAAGGGACGACACGTTAATTTGTCTCTTGTCTCCTTGCTGCGTACCACGAACCCGATGCTATGCGACGCGACGCGACGCGTCATATCTCGGTGAGCAATTTTCGATGACGGGTGTGACATGCGCGAAAGTAAAGAATCATCGATAGACCATTAGCTAAATTCTGGCCAATTTCGATTAATTATTTCGATCGGTCGAAATGTAATTGGAAGCTCGACTGTTGCGATCAAATTAATCTTGCGTCTACCTACTATACAGACCCATTTAATGTCAAATTTGTTCTCGAATGTACTTTTACGTTATTTATTTATTAAATAGAATGGAATTAAATTCTTGTATGTTACATATTAGAAAATCATTTTTGTGATTTCTCTCTCTCTCTCTCTCTCTCTCTCTCTCTCTCTTCTGTTTTTATACTATCTTGTCTTTCTAACGCTTTATTACTTTTCGGTTAATATATCTCTACACAAATTAATAATAAAGTAAAACACACAATATAAAAATTTGATTATAATTATTTTATGTAAAAGTTTTAGTAATTTTGTATAGGATAAAAAGTAACAGAGTAAATATTCCTTTAAACCATACCTCGTTCTTTCGCGTATGTATCGATTTTAAATATGCATTTGCATCTCTACTTGACCTAGTCTCAAGTACTTCTTACCACGTATTCGTTCCAAATACAAAACGATCATGCATGTGCTCAATATGAAAATTGCTTTTCCATAAAAAAAAAAAAAGGTAGATCCCTGTCGTACAAGAGGAATAAACTTCGATTTACCGTTTCTATTTACGAGGATATCTTCTATGCTACGACAAAGAACTTGATTGTCGCAATGCAGTTTATGCAAAATATCACATAAATTCCCATAAAAGTCTTCGTGTTAATTAATAACTTAAAAAATTTATCCATGAAGGTTTTTCTCTCTTTTATTTTTTATGTAACTATACGAGTATTTTGTGATTGCGTTTTCTGTACCTTCTAAATTCTTCTAGAATATACGCGCGGAGTTATAAATCTATTTAATATTTAACTCAAGAAATATTGGAGAGATGTTTAAATAATGAAAATATAAAGTACTGATGCACGGAAAGAATTATTTCTTAAAATTTACCATGAATTTTGATGTAAATCTTTCACATTCATTAATAAAACTACAATAAAATATAAAATAAGTTTGATTTATTTTACTGAAATGCATGATATATATATGTTCAAGGCAAATTTTAAGAAATAATTCTTTCCTTGTATAAAATATAATAAAATAGTGTTTTACTATTATTTACTAATATTTAATGTTACACATAGACGATAGTAATATACATATAGAAAATCACGTATGTACTGCATAGTCGCGTCACATTCTAAACGACATCTGTACCCGCGAGGAACTTCCAAAATTTTGTCTTTGAATATCGCAGACTGCACTTACGACGCATAAGCCCCAATAGCTATATTATTCTAGAAGTTCAAGACAGTTCTGATCTTACGGATCGTACGGATCTGTAAGAGGAAACGATAGAAACGCGATAGAGGTCGACAAGACAGCGAAACGAGAGTACGAAACTTAGGAGAAAGCGGCGGGAGTTCCGTAGCGACGAAAACGATGAACGCGAGGGGGCGACAATGGAAGTCAATCAGATGCGTGTGCTCACGTGAGGATGAATCGGTTCGATTATCCGGTACAGAGACGATCGGAGCCCTCGTGCATCCGTGTCTCTCGGCTATATCGAAATTTTGCATTCACGGCGCGGCGGGCCAATACGGGCAGGATGCCCTGTTTCGGCGCGGCGTGCAGCTAGACTAGACGCGACGCGATGTAGCCTGGGCTGAGCGGGTGAATGTTGCAACGACGTTACCGTAATAGGGTCCGATTAAGATGTAAATTCGGGGCTGGATCTCCGCCCGACAATTTAACCGGGTAACCGGGCTAATATTAAATAAAATGCAGACCGAGCTGCGAGGAGAGGGAAGTAGAACATAAAGTGAATGAGTATGTATGTGTGTGTGTGTGTGTGTGTGTGTGTGTGTGGGTGTTTGTGTGTGAGAGAGACAGAGAGAGAGAGAGAGAGAGAGGGGGGGGGGGGGAAAGCGCAGAGAGAATTTT